>NW_013549888.1:0-109358 GCF_000499425.1 Eimeria acervulina
AGAGAGACAGAAAGGGAGAGAGAGAGAGAGAGAGAGAGAGAGAGAGAGAGAGAGAGAGAGAGAGAGACAAGCACTTACTAGCGAAAGAGAGACAAAAAACAGAGAGAAAGACAGACAGGCAGACAGAGCAACAACCAGAGAAGAAGAGAAGACAAGCATTAATTATTATATTTTCTTTCCTTCGTTACAGTCGAAGAGCAGACAGTATATCTCCCCACAGAAGACATCGCCGTGACAGTCTGGGGAGTTGGGGGGCAGCAGCTGAGGAGGTAGAATAAAAGGAAGAAGCTGCGGTGTATAGGCAGCTTTATTTTTCTTTCTTTCTTCTCTTATGTTGATTGTCTCTCTTCTAGAACCGCCTGCCCCCTCTATGTCGCACACCATATCTGTAGTAAAGCCTGCTTTATCTAATATTTTATTTCTCTTTTCCTCTTCTTCTTCTGAGACCTCGTCAGGGCAGACATCTAATCGACGGGTGTCTCCTTCTGTCTCTGTCTCTAATTCTTTTCCTGTCGCTGTCTCTAATTCTTTTGTTGTCGCTCTCTCTAAATCTTTATCTCTTGCTGACTCTGTCTCTGTCTCTGTTGCTTTCTGTTTCTTTATCTCTATCTCTGCTTCTGAGTCTGTCTCTGCGTGTGTCTTTGTCTCTTTTTTGTCTCCTTTGCCTTTCTCTGCTCGTTCGTCTGCTGCTGTCTCTGTCTCTATTTGTTTGCTTCGATACTCTTTCTCTCCTGCAGGCTCTTTATCTCCTGCTGCTGTTGCTGCTGCTGCTGCTGCAGTTTGTTTTTGTTTGTCTCCTTCTTGAAGTCTGCTGTTTTGTTTGTTTTTCTTCTTTCTTGGTGGCAGCAAAGGAGGGAAGCTGTCGATATTTTGCGTATCTTCTGTAGCACTCAAGCTGCGGTGGTGATATTGAAAAGCTGCTGCTGCTGCTGCTGCTGCTGCAGCATCTTTGTCATTCCCCGTTGCTGCTGCTGCTGCTGCTGCTGCTGCACTGTCTCCACCCTCAGCTGCTGCTGCCGCCACAGCTTTTAAGTAAGAATACAAATCTTCTGTTTCTTTTTCTTCTCTCAATGAATTCGTGTTGCTCACAAGCCGCGGATATACGCGAACAGGCCCTGCCGCTGCAGCAACAGCAGCAGCAGCAGCAAGAGCAGCAGCATAGCAACAGTAACAGTAGCAGTATCAGTAGTAGCAGCAGCAGCGATAACAGCAGCAGTTCTTCAGCCGCTGCATTTGCGGCGGAGGAGTTTGTTGATGATTGTTGTTGCGGCTGCTGCTGGTTTGTTATACTGCTGCTGTTGGTTTGTCGTGCTGCTGCTGCTGCTGAGGTGTACGTACACCTCATTTGAAAGCGAACTCACCCAACGGTGCATCCATCTGCACAGACACCTGAAAGGCTGAGCCCTGAAGCACTTGAGGTGTATCGAAGCCAACTGTCAGTCGGTGCCCCTTCTCTCCCCATTTATGTGTAGAGTGCTAACAGCAGCAGCAAATGCAGCAGCAGCAAATGCAGCAGCAGCAAATGCAGCAGCAGGAGCATATTCATAGTTGTCAGCAATGTGCACCTTGCTCCTGCCGCTGATGCTGCTGCTGCTGGTGCTTGAACAGCTCTACACTTCAGCAAAACTAAAGACTGATACACAGCTGCAGCAAACCAGCAGCAGCAGCAGTGAAAGCAGCAGCTTTCGCTGCTGCTGCAGAAAAGAGTTCATGCCTATATATCTCTCTACCCCTGAATTCTGAAGGAGACAGCCATTTAAATGCGTAGCAGATGTAGTTGTTGTGTCCGTACAGCTATCTCTGTCTTTGTCTCTGTTGTTTTAAATTTTATATTTTTGCGTTGTTTAGATAGCAACAACTACTTCGGCAGTGTAGAGCCCTACCTGCACCCCAACTGGTTTCAGAGGCACCTCCACAGGGGCCTCTGTTGCTCTGTAGTTTGCTGCATCTGCTATTAGATGAGCAGCTATGGGGTGTACGTACAGCCAAAAGCATAGCAGAGTTAATAGCAGCCAAGGGAGGCGAGCAGAGGCTTTTCTGCTTTTTTTCGTTGTTTTCCCCATTGGAGCGTCTTCTCTGTCCTTTGTTTAAAGTAATTTTCAACAGATATTCTTCCTTTAGGTCTAAAGAGAAGAAGAAAGGCCGCAGTGCTAGAGAAGACAAAGACACCGTTAACGAAGCAAGCAGGAGCAGACATGACGGTCTTTGGGTGTACAGACACCTCGCGCCATAGCAGCAGGCGAAAAGGAAATGTCGTAGAGAACCAAATAAATTGCAATTACGATTTACTGAGGTGTATATACACCTGAATGCAGCGGGAAAAGGACAGCTGAGCCGCTGGCAGTAGTAGGAAGTAGGTGGGTGTAGTAGCTGTTGGGTTGGGGGAGTGAGGTAAGGAAAAGAGTTTTAAAAATCTATGGTGTGTGTTTATTATTAATTGATTTATATTTTATTTAAACGTTATTCATATATATATTAACAGAAGAGAAACAAACGCCTTCGAACGAAGCCTCTACTACCACTAGTAAGCTGTGCGCAGCAGCTTTACCGTTGGCTTTGCTGTACATTGTGCAGTAGAAGAGGGGCTGGTGGGTATATTTAGTGTTAATTGTTTGATGAATTTCATGAAATTTATATTCGTTTATCTCAATAAAGAGGCAAAACATCTTAGAGCTGCGGTCTGCAACGTCAGGTGTACAGACACCTCAGAATTAGATTCTGCGCGCATATCGTGCGCGGCGTTGTTCTGCGCATTTTTGTTTGTTGTTTTCTTTTCTTTTTTCTGTTTCATTCATCGGATTTAATACTTCAAATCATATTTTTTAAGAATACCTTTGCATGTTTTCTCTTCTCTTCCCTTATACTCCGGTCATTCGCCGCTGTCCACCCCTCCCTCATCGACATGAGCGGAAGGGTTGGGTCTTCTTGGCGTTCTTTTCTTGCTTTTTACCGGCTTCTAATATTCCTTTAAATTATTCAGAAACTCCTTAGACCCTCTCAGCCTCAATCTTAAGGACCTCCGCTGCGGTACTAGCAACAAGTTTCACTATACCGTTGGTTGTGTCTGCGGTGCTGTCTGCACGTTTCCTCGCCAACTAACGGGTGAGAACATGCTGCTGCTGCTGCTAATTCAGTCGCAGCAGCTGTAGCAGCTGTTGCTGCTGCTGCTGCTGAGTCATCTGCTGTTGGCTTGGCTTTCAGTAGCACGCTTGCGGGGAGTGTCCCGCTGCTGCTGCTTCTGCAGCAGCCACAGCATCTACTGTTGCTGCTGCTGCTGCTGGTGTTGCTAGCAGCGCTTTTAGAGTTATGATGAGGAGGTATCTGTTTCGCTCGAGTGTGGGTGCGCCTCTTGTGTTTTTTAGGCTGTCTCTATCCGGTTGTTTGTTTGATAGTAATCGCTCTTTTTTGCTTCTCTCTCAGCAATGACAGACAGCAAACCCCCTAAAGCCCGAGGTGCTGCATCAGGAGCAGGAGGGGCTTCTGGAGGTGCCTCTGCTGCTGGTGGTGGTAGTAGGCAATCTAGTGGAGGAGCCCCAGCCCCAGCGGCAGCAGCAGCAGCAGGAACAGCAGCAGCAGCAGCAGGAGGTTCTGCTGCTGGTGGAAGCTCTTTACCTCCTCCTTTAGCTGCGCCTGCTGGCAGCAACGTGGGCCATCGACTGGCCGACTTGGGGCGAAGCATTCTTTCTCGCTTTTCCTTTGTTCCCCAGACATCTCAGTTCGTAGATAAAGGGACGATGACCCCTCAGGAGTTTATCGATGCTGGAGACCTCCTCGTCTTTAAGTTTCCTACCTGGCAGTGGTCAGGCTTCACCCTTATTATCTAGGGTTTAGGGTTTAGGGTTTTGGGTTTTGGGGTGCGGGGTGCGGAGTGCGGGTTCGCTTGAGGCTTTTTAAACTCTTCTCATGTTAAGGGTTTAGGGCTTCCGGGTAGGGTTTAGGGTTTAGGGTTTAGGGAATGCCAGCTGGTAAGACGAGGAGTGTAGCTGCTGGTGCTGATATTGTTATTGCTGCTGCTTCTGCATTTAATATATTTGTGGGGTTTTGGGGTGTATGTACACCGCAGCGGTGCTGCAGCATTTATTTGTGGGGTTTGGGGGTGTATGTACACCGCAGGGAGCCCGCTGTCGGCAAACGGGTGAACAGTTGGCTTCCGCCAGATAAACAATTTCTCGTCACAAGAGGAGTAGCATGCCACAGAAGAGTGCGAGACATCGAGGCCTCCCTAAACGCCGAGGTTAGGGTTTAGGGTTTAGGGTTTAGGGTTTAGGTGGATGTTGAGTACTCGAGCTAGGGTTTAGGGTGTAGGCGACGCCTGTGGAGAAGCTCAAAGCACAGGATGTGTTTGTGTATACAAAGCGCACAGAGTTAATGAGGGTATCGCGTTTAGGTTTAGGGTTTAGGGTTTAGGGTTTAGGGTTTGCGCGCTGTAGGCCAGGGAAGACGCAGAGGGTTGGGTGCTGCCAATAGATGCAGACCCTGAGGAGCTTCACAGCGAACCAGCGGTTTCTTTGGGGGCTTCTACTGATAGACAGACCTCGAGGGAGGCTTCGACAGGTTAGGCAAGGGGCTTCTGCACACTAGGGGGTTAGGGTTTAGGGTTTAGGGTTTAGGGTTTTCGGTTGAGGAGCTGGCTTGCCTGTAGGTGTAGACTCTAGACTTATGAGGGTCCATGGGCTGTGGTTTAGGGTTTATACACGGGGAATAGGATTGAGGGTTTGGAGTTTATGCGAAAGGCTTTAGGGTTCAGGGGGTTTAGGGTTTAGGGTTTAGGGTTTGTGGCTGTTTGCGCCTCAGGCGATGGCCTCTCTTTGCTTCCCGAAACAACAGTAAGGGTGGTGTGATGAGGGTTTGGAAGTGCTTGGGGTTTAGGGATTAGGGTTTAGGGTTTAGGGTTTAGGGTTTGATGCTGAGGGTTTGTGGTTGCAGGGAGGCGCCTTACCCGACTTGAAGAACCTGCGGGACCTGGATAGTCTCCTGTGCGAGGCGCGTCTGAACCCTAAACCCTAAACCCTCATTTTGATACCCTGCGTCTTTTAAACCTTAAACACTAGAGCCAAGAGACTCAGTCAGAGAAGGGTTTGTTTTTTTGGAAGAGAGAAGAGTGTGATTTCAGGGCTAGGGTTTAGGGTTTAGGGTTTAGGGTTTAGGGTTTTTGGTTGCAGGATGACCCGGCGTGTGCGGAGTCTTCAACGTCGTACTTTGTTCGCCAGGCGCCCGATGCTGGTAAGAGATTGAAAGCTTTGTTTTACAGGGTTTAGGGGTTAGGGTTTAGGGTTTAGGGTTTAGGGTTTGCGAGTGTGGTGCAGATGTGCTGAGTGTGCGAACGTATGACCTGAGCATTACGTACGACAAGTACTTCCAGACGCCTCGGCTTTGGCTGTTTGGTTATAACGAGGTGGGGAGGGTTTAGGGTTTAGGGTTTAGGGAGGCGGTGGCTAGATGGAGGCAAAGTGAACAGCGGAGATAAATAAACAACGAGAGAAAGAAGAGACACAGGAAGAGACAAATTAAACAAACACAAAATAAAAAAAGCAAAGAGCGAGTTTATACAAAAAACAAACAGAGAAGAAGTCGTGGGGGTGAAGGAATAATAAAAAAGCAGAGAGGGCTCAAATGATGATAGAGAGAGAGCGAGAGAGACAACCCTAACATAAAACAACGTGAAAGAGCTATAAGAGAGATAAGAATAATAGATACGATGCACAAGATAGACGGAGAGAGAGGAGACAGAGAGAGAAGTAGACAGAGGTAGAGGCAAAAAAGAAAGATAAGGGAGAGAGCCCTTAGTAATTATGCAGGCTTCGCGTCTTGTAGCTCAGCCTGTCGCAGACGCGTCAGGGTTTAGGGTTTAGGGTTTAGGGTTTAGGGTTTGGCTCAGAGCGGCACCCCCTTGACCCCTGCGGAGATATTTGAAGACATCCTGACAGATTATGCGGCTAAGACGGTGACGGTGGACCCTCACCCCTGCACAGGAGTCCCCACAGCTTCAATTCACCCTTGCAAGTAAGGGCTTAGGGTTTAGGCTTTAGGGTTTAGGGTTTAGGGTTTATAGGTGGCGTTGGCGTTTGAGGCTGCAAGGCAGAGCTGAGGGTTTAGGGTTTAGGGGCGAGAGGTTACTGGAGACGGCGGGTATAGAGGGTTCAGGGTGTAGGGCCTAGGGTTTAGGGTTTTAGGGTTTAGGGTTTAGGGTTTGCGTTTAGGCACGCCCAAGTGATGAAGAAGGTTGTGGACCATTGGCGCTCTCAGGGCGTCGAGCCTCGGTGAGAGGATGAGGAGTTTGTTATTAGTTTTTTTTTGTTTTGTTTGGGTGTTGCTGTCTCTGTTTCTCTTGTTTTTATCTGTCTCTTCGTTTCCCTTGCCTTTCTTGTTGTTGGCGTCTACCAGAGTGGTTATGGGTTTAATTTAGAGATTAGGGTTTAGGGTTTAGGGTTTAGGGTTCCTTGTCTCTTTTCCTCCTTCTTGGGTGTGTCTTTTCGTTAACTGCATGCGCCTCTTTTAACTTTCTGTAGCGTTTGCATCTCGGGCTTCGTGGTGCTGCTGCTCCTCCTCTACCTGCTGCTGCTGCTGCTCCTCCTCCACCGGCTGCCGCTGCTGCTGTTGCTGCTGCTGCTGCTGTTTGTTTAGGCCTGATTTGGCGTTGATAGTTTTGCTGAAGTTCATCTCCAGCGTCGTCCCCACCATTGACTACGACTTCACGATGGACATAGACATGGGCCTCTGCGGCCCCCAAACAAACAAATCTAAATCCTAATCTCAAACAAAATGAGAATGTGCTTGCATGCACGCATGCATGCGTATTCTCTGCATGCATGCATGCATATTGTCTGCATGCATGTATGCGTGCATATTCTCTGCATGCATGCTTGCGTGCATGCATATTCTCTGCATGCATACATGCATGCGTATTCTCTGCATGCATGCATGCATAATGCATGCATGCATGCATGCTGCATTCCCTGTAAAGGATATGTTTTTATGTGGGGCGAAGTGCAAAGCCTTCGCGCTCCGTTTAAGCTGCTAGCAGGAACGGAAATATGTCTCTGCTCGCAGCTACTCTCTAGCCTACATATTATCAGAATATGGGGCCTTAGGGGGGCCCCATGGGGGCCTCAGGTAGACCCTGTGGGGGCCCAAAGGGGGCCTATGGGGGCTTCAAGGGGGCCTTAGGGGGGGGCCCCATGGGCCCCTCAGTGGGGCCCCGGGGGGGGCCTCAGGTGGACTCTATGGGGACCCTAAGGAGGCCAATGAGCGCTTCAGAGGGGCCCAATGGGGGCCTCAGGGAGGCCCTGTGGGGCCTATGAGGGCTTCAGGGGGGCCCAATGGGGGCTCCAGGGGGCCCAAGGGGGGGCCCCTCTTTATTCGGGGGAGGCTTCAATGCCCAAGGGGCCCCCGTAGATTAAGGGGCCCCTATGGGGGTTGATAACGCCCTTGTAATTTCTGTGCGTTGATGTAGCGAAGTAAACAGGGGAGAGGAAGGACAGAGGGTGATTGTGTTGGCTTGTAATATTTTTTTGCAGTTTATTCTTCACCTCTGTTTGCTAAACAAACAAAACGAATTAATTATATTACCGCTGGAGGGAGGCTCTCATGAACTGTGCATGCATTCTTTACTTTTTCTTGTATGTCTTCTTTTCTCTGTCTATTTGTCTACTTTAATTACACTTAACTGCCTCATCCTTCGCACTTCGCCTCGCTCTCAACTAGCAGGCCCATTAGCGAAGTTAACCAATTCAAATGAATAATATATTAATCTCAACTACACTAATATATATACATATGCATACATATGCATAAATACATATATACATGCATATATATATGCATATACATATATATATATATATGCATGTATATATTATCCCTCGTAATAATGCGTACAACGAGCAATTATGTAGCTGGACTCCTCTTCTCTTTGCTAGTTATCTGTATTAACTAATACTGCGTTGTTTAGAGACATTTAAACCCCCTTAACTCAGCTAGTGGTGCGTGTTCATACACCTGAAGGTGTGCAGGTGTATATACACCGCAAAATCAGCAAAGACACCACGGTTGTGGGTCTGGAGTTCCTTAAAAGAAGACGGAAGACAGAGGCCTTCTTGAGGGGAGTTAATAGAAAGACAGCAGCAGCAACCCTGCCTTTTGCTCGCAATACACTGCAGCACAACTCCATAAAGACGGCAGCAAGGCTACGCCAATCTCCGTAGAAGGCACTAAGACTTCACCCTCTTCTGAAATAACAACAACCCCACCACTTGCTACTGCTTAAGCGCAGCAACACCTGGGATGTTGTCTGACTGAAGCCTCCGTTGGCGAAGCACCCCCCCTGTCTTCTTAATGCTGCAACTGCAGCTGCGCTGCATCCATGCAGAGCAACTTCGCTGCTATCCCTCAGCAAACCAATAGGCAACCGCCCCGCTGACGGGATGCCACCAAGGCGGAGGGGCAGCAGCAGCTGCAGCAGCAGCAGCAGCTGCTGCTGCAGGAGTAGCAGCACCTCGCGAGTGCGACGGTCCGAATAGTTGCTGCTGCAATAGCAGCAGCAACTATTCGGCGCTTATTTTCTGCAGCTTAAATGCAATTATTACTTATTTAATTCATTTATCTTCTGCTGCTCTTGTGAGTAGCAGCAGCAGCAGGGGCTGCACTGGGCACCTCCTCCGTCTCCACTCGCGTAGCCTTCTCTCTGCGGCGGCTGGGCGCTGTCTCCTCAAGCGCTGGTGGAGCTTCAGGCCTAATAAAACACCAGAACAAAACCCTAAACCCTAAACCCTAAACCCTCTGCAGCCTCTAATGAACAAGCGGCTCATGCACGTCACAGCCAGAGCCAGATAGGAACCCATGAGGCCCCCAGACAAATAAAAGATGCAGACACAGACACATAAAACAAGCCATGCAAATCTGCATGCAAGTGCATGCAAATAATATGATTCTTGTTGAAGACCTCCGGCGAAATATGAGTATATAAGCTGTCCATACACCGCAAACAAAGACAACAACGACTCAAACGCCAACAGCACACACTGCTACGAACGTAGCTGGAGGCTGTTTCCGTCTCAGTACAATGTTTATCAATTACTAAAGCATGCAAAATGATGTATTATTGCTAATAATGTGTTCACTGCTCTCCTTTGGTCAGAGAAAAACAGAGCTACATACCGCAGGCTCAACATCAAGACGGCGATGGTAAACAGAAGGATGTGCGTCAAATTCACATCGAAGGTCCTCTGAAGCAGCAACAGCAGCAGCAGCAGCAGAAACAACATCAAAAACGATATCCCAGAGCAATGCAGACAACTGCTGCTCAGCCACCCTACGACCTGTTTCACTACTACACTGTCCATACAAGCCGCAGCTGCGGCATGTTAGGCGCATCAGCAGCCTTCAAACATCGCTCGGCATTTGAATGAAGACTGCAGCCAAAGTTGTAATAACCCCACAGCGCGTTATGGAAAGGTATGATGAGCATTTACTTCGTCAACAAGTACTTCTGCGTGCGCCCAACCTTGAACCTCAAGCGTCGCCGCCGCAACCCTCAAACCCCCAACCTGAAAACCCTAAACCCTAGAGCCTACCTTGAAGGGGAATAGCTTCTGGAGGATGAAGCCGACGCGCCACGAGCTGAACCGCTGGTCCTGTGCGACATTCCACAGTTCCCCGAACATGTACAGAGAGAGAGCAGAGACTAGCATGGCAAAGAGGCCGAGAATAGCGGCTGAAACGCACGCACAGCCATCAGGAGGAACAGCGCAACAGCTGCCTAGACACCTGAAAAATGCCGTCTTCAAGGTCCGTTCGCATGCCCGTCTGGCGTCGTTTGCTTCAGTGTAGGAACTAATCTACACACCCATTTGTTTTGATCTTTCATTCACTAAGTTCGAATTCTCACCGTCTAAAAAGCGGGACGGCTGCACAGAGGACCCCATTTTCGCAGAAACCCCAAGCAATCGCGGAGTTTGGCTGTCACCTCTATCGCGAGAAAACGAGTGGAAATGAGGCGGAAAGCGCCAAGGAAGGCCTGAATAAATAGGAATAAATGGTTTAAACAATGATTTTTATTGGTTTTCTCGCCGTATTCCGCCTGTCTCAGGTTCATTTCAGGTGCTTTTCCTGTCAGCAAACTGCACATGCACAACAGCCGTCGGAACCGCTCTGCTATGCAGGCTGCAGGGCTTCTTCCCACCTCACCACCCCCAGCCCGAGGTCTACTACAACCCTCCGTTGTAGAGGGGCCCCCGTCAGCAGCCTCTTGTTGACTGTCTGTTTGCCTGATTTGAAACTTCCTGCAAATTGAATAAGAATACACAGGAACATCTTCCCTGCTCCGCATGCACTTCTAGTGAAGACTCAAGCAGGCGGGCGGCGTCGGGTAGGGGAGGAAGAGGGGGCCCCTGCAGGTGTCTCGCGATAGTCTCGATGCCCGTATGCATTTCTTATTCAACGTAATGCTTTAATTGTTTAGCGCAAATGATGAAGAGCGGCTTGAGGGGCCCCCGGACTCCCCCCTTTTTGATTTCAGAGGCAGCCTGGATTTCCACCGCAGCCACACGAGGGACCTGCTGCAGTTTGCCACTTTATTCATTCTTCTTGCGTATTTAATTGTTTCATTTTGAGTCTTTTTAGGCTTGCACGACTCTCTTAGACGCACGCGGTCGCCATTAACTGGCGGCTGGGCGGAACCCAGCAAAATGCCGTTCGCCGCAAAAGCAGCAGCAACGGCAGCAGCGGCAGCAGCAGCAACAGCAGTTTCTTCTGCCGTTCAAGGGCCCCTATCCACTTCACCCCACAAAACAGCCAATGACTCCGAGCAGCAGCCTCAACGAGGCGGCAGCAACGGGGGGCCCCCAGAGCCGCATGAGGGGGGGCCTCCTGGGGAGAAGGGGGCCCCTACTGTGAGCGGCTTCTCCTTTGCTTCTCCTTCAGCGAATTCAGCAAAAGAGAATGAAGATAGTCAAAGAGAGTCCGAAAACAACGGCTCCGCAAGAAAGCCGCAGCAGCGAAAGCGTTTTGTTCCTGCGGCTATTGCAGCCCAGAGCAGCTTAGGCTCTGCACGCCTCGCCTTTGCTGCACCCGCAGCAGCAGCAGTAGTAGCAGGTGCAGCAGGCACAGGTTCGGGTGCAGCAGCAAGTGCTGCAGCAGGAGCAGGAGCTGACGCTCGCAAGAGCGAATTTCAAAGGGCCCGAGAGTCCCTCCTAGCCGCAGGGGCCGTTCAGAAGCTGCAGGAAGTTGCTGCAGGCAAGGGCCCCATAAACCCTAGCCGCCGCACGCCCCAGCCACAAGACATCTACACAGTACCCGTAACAGCAGCAGCAGCAGCAGCATTAGGATCAACTGCGCCTGTTTCCGCTGCAGCAACTGCAGCAACTCCAGCGGGAGCAGCCGCAGCTGCAGACCCTCCAGCAGCAGCAGCAAATCTTGCACCAGCAGCAGAGGCTGAAGCAGCAGCAGCAACACTGACAGAAGACAGGCGGGAGGAGACATCTGAATCTGCTTCGACGACGGTGGCGCCAAGGGGAGAGTTAGATGGCGGCTTCCTGCCTCACTACAGCCCCGGCAGCTATGCTACTCGCCGCCATTCATATTTACCCTCAACCTTTTCGTCTCCGTTGCTGCTGCTGTCTCCTAGAGCCTCTGCAGCAGGGGACACGGCAGCAGCAGCAGATGTTGCAGCAGATTCAAATGTACTGTCTCCGACCAGCAGCAGAAAGAAAAACCTCCTGAGTACTCCCGCAGAAGGCACACCTAATAAAGAGGGGCCCCTTGGTGCTATATGGGCTTCCGACACTGCTGCTGCTGCTGCAGCTGCTGCTGCAGCAGCAACGGAAAGGGCTGCAGAAAGTGCCATGCAGGACCCAACAGCAGCAGCAGCAACAGCAGCAGCGCCCGCTGCAGGAGTAACAGCACCTGGTACAGCAGCAGCAGCACCTTCTGCTGCTGCTCAAGCAGCAGCACGAGGAACAATAGGCGAGGAGCCGCGTATTCGCGGAGCCCCCAGCGAAAGAGAAGGTGCAGCAAGTAAGCGCCGCCGCATGGGCACCAGCGCTTCATCTACTGCTGCTGCTCCTGCTGCTGCTGCTGCTGCTCGTCGCTTTTGGCTCAGCTCTCAGCAGCACCGGAAGGAGCAGCAGCCGCAGCAGCAGCAAGAGCAGCGCCCAGCCCGAGTTGGCAGACAGCCTGTGGCTGTGTCTCCCCTTCCTGAAGGAGGTGTCCGCGCAGGTGGTTCTGCTGCTGTCAGTGCACCTGCAGAGGAGCCGCGGGGTGCAGCAGCAACAGGAGCAGCAGCTGCTGCAGCAACACGGGTTGCTGCGGCATCGCCTCTTGTCGCTGCTGCCTCTGGTCCTCCAAGAGCAGCCCGCAGCACCGGCCCACCACTAGGCCTGGGTAGCAACAGCAGCAGCAGCAGCAGCAGCTTTGACTTGCGTGCGCTGAGGGAGCAGTGCTACAGAGGGGATGGGGGGCCTCTGCTGCAGTCTGTTACCTCGTTGTCTTCTGGAACCCGCAGGAGCTCGCGACACCGCCGCAGCAAAAGCCCACTATTAAGTGCTGCAGCTGCTGCTGCTCCTGCTGCTCCGCCTGCTGCTGATGCTGCTGCTGCATCCCATGCAACAAAGGCTACAGAGACTTTGGCTGCCATGCCGGCTTCAGGAGATGAGCAGCAGCAGCGGCAGCAGCAACAGCAGCAGCGGCAATTGTCTCCGCGTTCACGCGCCCATCAGCAACTCTCCCCTCTGCTGGTGCACGGGCAACGACTGCAGCAGCAGCAAGAGCTGCGTTCGCCGTTGCTTCTGTACCAGCAGTTGCAGCAGCAGCAGCAGCAGCAGCCTGATGAAGAGCAGCAAAACAGGGAACAGGAGGGGCACATATCTGCTTTTGCTTCACAAGGGGCCCCTAAAGCCCCCTCAGAAGTTGCTGCAGTGTCTCCTCCTATTGCGGGTGCTGCTGCGTTTGCTGCTGCTGCTTCACGTGCACCCACTGCACTTGATCTGACGGGCGGGAACAAGGGGACGTCAACAGTCTCACACAGCAGCAGCAACAGCAGCAGCAGCAGCAACAGCCCTATCAGCACCTCTACGAACACAGGCATAGCGTCTGCCGCTGAACAACAGCGACGGCAGCAGCAGCAGCAGCAGCAGCAGCAGCAGCAGCAGCGTGCGTCCGGTTGGGCTGAAGCGCGCCTTGCACGACCCCGCCAGACACCTCAGGTCACAGCAGCAGCAGCATCAATAGCCGCAGCGTCAGCGCCAACAACAGCAGCAACAGCAGGACCAACACCAGCGGCGGCGACAGCACCAGTAGCAGCAGCACCAGCAGCAGAAACGCCAGCAGCAGCAGCAACACCAGCAGCAGCAACACCAGCAGAAGAAACGCCAACACCAGCAGGAGCAGCAGCACCAGCTGAAGCAACAGAGCGGGGTGCTGCCGAGCAGAGACCAACCGCAGCGGCACGAGAAGTAGCAGAAATCGGAACTGCTGCGGCTGCTGCTGCTGTTCCTGTTGCTACTCGTCTGCTGCTTCCCATTGCTGCTTCGCGAGAGTCTTCATCTGATGTCCCTCGAGCTCCACCCGCTTCTCCCTGCAGTAGGGGGCAGTCCCCAACGCGAGATGAGCACCATGAGCAGCAGCAGCAACAACAGCAACTGCAGCAGCAGAAGCAACAACAACGGTTGCAGCCGCCGCAGCAGCAGCACCGACCGCAGCTACAGCCGCTGCAGAAGCAGCAGCAACAGCGACTGGAGCTGCAGCAGCAGCAACAGCAGCGACACCAGGAGCCCTCAGGCGAAACGCAGCAAGAGATGTCCACTGAGCAGACAGCTGAGCTGCTGCTGGAGCATCGGCAGCAGGAAGCGTCGCAGCAGCAGGTGCAGCCGCAAGAAGGGCAGCTACAAGTGCAGCAGCAAATCCAGCAGCCGCAGCAGGAACAGCAGCAAGAGGAAGAGCAGAAACGAGGCCAGCAGCAACAGCACCGCAAGCCACAAGACCACAGGCAACAAGAGCAACAGGAGCAGCAGCAAGGGTTGGCAGCTGAGACAACGCTTGCAGATGAACAGCAGCAGCAGCAGCAGCAACAGCAACAGCAACAGCAGCAGGTCTTGCTGCAGCAAGCAGCAGTAAACGGTTTGACACCTTCAGCAGAACCTAGAGGGAGGGACGGGTCCCCCAGCACATCTCCCTCTTCGCGTACAAGTCCGAGACAGAGCGACTTCAGTGCAGCAGCGGCCCCTCAGCCAGCTGCAGCACAGCAGCAACAGCAGCAACAGCAGCAACAGCACCAGCCACAGCAGCAACAGCAGCAGCTGCACCAGCCACAACCGCAACAGCAGCAGAATCACCAGCCACAGCAGCAACAGCGGCAGCAGCACCTGCAACTGGAACAGGCGCAGGAGCAACAGCAGCAGCAACAGCAGCCGGTTGTGGAAGAGGAGCAGCAGCAACAGCCACAGCAGCAGCCACAGCAGCAGGAGCTACAGCAACAAAAGCCACAGGAGGAGGAGCAGCAACAGCCACAGCCGCAGCAGCAGCAACAGCCGCAGCAACCGCAGCAGCAGCAGCAGCAGGCTGGGGGCACGGTTCTGGGATCGGCTTCTCCGCTGCGTGTCCCACTGAGGCCTTCCCGTCTCTTTTCTCCTGTCAGTGCAGAGGTAGCTGTAGAACTTCAACTGCCGCTGCTTGGTCAGCCCCCCAGCAGCAACAGCAGCAGCAGCAGCAACAGCAGCAGCAGCAGCAACAGCAGCAGCAGCAGCAACAGCAGCAGCAGCAGCAGCTACCGCCGCACGAGCAGCAATGCAACAACCGCAAACACCAACGCTGCCAACAGCAGCAGCAGCAGCAGCAGCAGAAGCTGCAACCTGCTCGCAGCCCCCACGGGTGTGCTGGATATGGAGAGGCAGCTTCAAGGAGGCGAACAAGAGGCTCGGATAGGCGAAGCGCAGCAACAGCAGCTTCCGCTGCACCAAGTGCATCAGCAACAGCAGGTACAGCAGCAGCAGTTACAGAAACAGCAGTTACAGCAGCAGCAGCTACAGCCGCTGCAGGCACCGCAGCAGCAAATACAGCCGGAGCAACAGCCACAGCAGCAGCAGTTACAGCAGCAGCAACAGCCACAACAGCAGCAGCAGCAACTGAATGCTGCTTCTTCAGTGCAGGTGAGGGGCCCCTCATCGAGCGCATGCATCTCTGCTGCACAGGAAGGCCTTGGGGGGCCTTGGGCCGATGCCGGCGAAGGCCCACGCCGCCTCCGCTCTTCCCCAGAGGCGCATGCTGCTGCAGAGGCAAACTTCCAGCAGCAGCTGATGCTGCACCAGCAGAGGCAGCAGCACCAGCATGAACAGCAGCAGCAGCAGCAGCAGCAGCAGCAACAGCAGCAGCAGCACCAACAGCATCGGGAAAGTGATGGCCCATTTTCCTTCCTTGGCCCGGTGGGTCCCTCGTCTCAGCGCAGCAGTCTGCCTCTTGAGGGGCCCCTTGGGGGCCCCTATGAGGCGGCCCTTAGGGGCCCCGTTGAGGGGCCTTCAAGGCGACCATCGGAGCACCCCATGCCTTCTCCTCGTGGCGAATGGGGCGCACTGCTGTCTTCTCCGTCGAGTAGTCCCTCTGAACTCATGCAGCAGCAGCTGCTGCTGCAGCAGCAGCAGCAAGAGCAGCAGCAACAGCAGCAGCAGCGGGTTAGTACATCTTCGGATGTGCCTTCAGAAGGTCACCGTCTTTCAACTGCGAGCAGCTCCCGCAAGAGGTCGCGGCGTAGCTCTGCTCTTCACAGCAGCAGCAGCAGCAACAGCAGCAGTAGCAGCAGCAGCAGCAGCAGCAGCAGCAGTCCGTGGTCTAGGGTTGCTGCAGCGGTAGCGCACAAGGGCCGGCGAGCTGCTTCTGCTGGCTGGCGTCGTCTGTATTCTGCTGCTCGTGAAAGGCTTTCTCGTTTATCTACTAAGGCATGCCGTCTTGCTGATTCTGTTGCTGTCTCTGCTCTGCTCTCTGCTGTGGGGCCCCTCAACCCCCAACTCCTGGAGGCCCTCTCGCGCCTGCTGCCCCCCGCATTCACAAAACTCCCTGACTTCGCGAGAGAAACGGTCGGCCCCACGACGTGCAGAAACGCAGATATAAATGCATTTATATATTTAATAAATGTATATATATACATATGTTTCTAGATAAATATGTATACATAAGCCATACCGCATATCAGTATAAATGTAAACACAGGTGTATATATATATACATATATATATATATATATATGAACGTAAGCCCACTTAAGTATTGAATATAATCACATTTAAATTTAAATATTAACACCGAAGTCTATCAACTAAAACATCCATCAGGGTTTAGGGTTTAGGGTTTAGTGTTTCGAGGTTTGTTTGCTGCAGCTGGGTGCCTGTGAAGTCCGCCGGAGCGATCCCTGCAGCATCATTTCCAGACGAATCCTCGCGGGAAGACCGTCAGTGGAGGAGGCTCAGGTCCGCTGCTGCTGCTTTTGCTGCTGCTGCTGCTGCTGTTGCTCCTCCTGCCAGCGCAGCGGTTGGTATTCGCAGAAAGGGGGCCAGAATGTGGGAGGTTCTAGGGTTTAAGGGTTTAGGGTTTAGGGTTTGTGATGGTGCAGGAGGCGCTGCGGGATATCGCAGCTGCGGAGTGCCGCGGGGATGTGGGAAGTGTTGAGTGGACAATTGTGCAGCTAGCAGCTCCGAGTGAGTTGAAGGATTAGGGTTTAGGATTTAGGGTTTAGGATCAAGGGTTTAGGGTTTAGAACCTTTCATGTGTTTCTGGAGGGCTATTAGGGGCCCCCGTGTCTAGTTATTATCCCTGTTGCAGCAGCCTTCCTGAGTTGCGCTCGCCTTTTGCTATTTCTGCTGCTGTTTCTGCTGCTCTCTCTGCAGCTATCATCTACGGCCTCGACGTACTGACAGTACAAGAGGCAGCTTCTCCGGATTCGCAAGGGGCTTCTTCAAGGACCCCAGGGGGTCCCCGGGGGCCCCCTTTTTTTGTGGAGGGTTTGCGCGCCAAACCCGCAGTAGACGGCAGCCTTGAGCTCAGCGAGGCGGAGAGTGAGTAGGGGAAGGGAAGGATTGAGTAGGGGGCGGCAGGCTATTTGGGGTGTATGTACACCTGAAGAGATAGCAACGAGTCCTCCTAGTTGTTATTTTGTCTTAGGCTGCAAACACATCCATCCTTGCCTGACGCTGTATGGTTGAGGATGGTAGTTCATGCAGGCTTCCCTCACGCCTGTGCGGCTCCACAACAGTTGCCGCTGCTGCTGCTGCTGCTGGTAAATGTATGTGCTGCAGCTCCGGGTTGGGTGACGGTGTTGGGTTGCGAGGACCGTTTGCGAGGACACCACAATTATTTTTCAGTGGATGTTGGGGGCCTCGCATTGACTCATCTGAGGCTGGGGGTGCGGCGTTTTGGGGGGCATCCGAACGACAGTTCTGGCGCTGGTTATAGCTGCTACGATGCCTGTGCCCGTACAGCAGTGCTGCGCCTTCGGGTGTATGGACAGCTCGCCCTGGGGAACCCGCCAAGCTCCCCAGAAGAACATTTGAAAACGGATGCCGAGCAGCAGGAACAGGAGCAGCAGCAGGAGTGGCACTCGAGAGGGCTGCAGGAGCTGACGAGTTTGCTTCAAGGAGCGGCCGTTATTTCAGGGCCGCAGTCAGGTGTATGGGCATCTCAATCGCGGCAAGAGCTGCTGATGATGAGAAATGCACAGGGAGCAGATACTAGATGGTGGGTGTGTGTTTGCTAGAGCTGCTGCGGCAGGTGCAGCAGCGGCAGCAGCAGCAGCAACTTATGGCCTTGGGAATAGCCGCTGAATCGCGAAGCAGCCAGCATTTTGTCTTCAGCACTTTGCTGTTGCTTCTGAATCGTTTGCTTCTTAGTCACCTGAACAGTTTTGTGTTTGTTGGAGGGACTTTGTTTCATTTATTTTCTTTTGTGTCTGCTGTTGTTTGCGTGCTTGCAGGAGCCGCAGCAGCCGCAGCAGCTGCAGCAGCCGGGGTGGCTGCAGCAGCCGCAGCAGCAGCAGCAGTGCGTATGCTGCTCTGGGTCTGGACAGAGAGGAAGTCGAGTCTGGCAAAGCTGCGGGGGCCCCTGAAGTTTGGATTGTGCGGCTAAGTGCGCGGAGTTACCTGAAATACGCTGAAGTGCGGCGGTCCTGTCTACAAGACAACACAACCGAAGACGAAACCCTCACCACCTACGAAATACAGTGTACAGACGCGCCAGACGGGGTCCGCCTCCTCTTGGGTTTAGGGTTTTGGGGAGTTTAGCCGATAGTATGGGTCGCGAGGGTTGTGAGGCTGCTGAGAATTTTAGGCTTGGGGTTTAGGGTTTACTGGGGTCTAGGGTTTGCCGGGTTTCAATGTTTGTCAGGGTTTGGGGTTTGTTGGGGTTTAGAATTTACCGGGGCTTAGCGGTTGGAAGGGCTCATGGTTGGATGTTTGGTGTTTATGCCTAAAAGCTTTGGGTTTAGCGTTTAGGGTTTAGGGTTTAGGGTTTAGCGGCCCTTGCGCGGCTGCTTTTCTCTGGAGTTCTCTCTGTCTGGGTTGGTGCGTAAGGATTCGTATGTTCCTGTGTTTGCTGCATTTGTTTAATTACGTTTTCTCTGTTGCTTTTTCGTTTAGTTGCTGCGACTGTCGCTGCCAGAAGAGATAAAGGAAGGCGATGCGTTTAAAAGTCTTCTTTGGCGGCCTTTAGCGACTGCAGCATTTGCCCCCGATCAACATGAAGCGAGCCTGGAGGTATGCCGAATGCATTTTTTGTATTTTACTTCCTCTGCATTGCTTCTTTTTTAGGGTTTAGGGTTTAGGGTTTAGGGTTTGCTTCTTGCTTTCCTTGTTGTTGTGTTTCTGGAGTGGCTGCCTCTGTCGTTTGATTGGGGGTGTATGTACAGCTTCCAGAAGGACTCGCAACCGATACACAGGAGGAAGGGGCCCCAACAGCAGCAACGCATGTGCGTATTATCTGCTCTCGCGGAGGCGACTTGAGGGGCCTGGCTTTATGGGGATTTCCTGCATAGACAGTTTATGCTGTCGCGGGGGGTCGAGAGTTGTAAATGCTGCTTTTTTGTTTGGTTTTGACTTAAGAACGCTAGCGGCGTTGCCTAGTTATATATGAAATAGAAACAGAAATAGAAGCCCAAGTAGGTGTCTTAAGGTAAATGGCAGCAGAAGTATTGGCGAGATAACGTACGAATTGGTAGCAAAAGCAAGACGGTATTCCTGATAGCACAGATATCATGTCGCCTAGCATTTGCTGCTGCTGCGGCAGCGCGCGTTGTAATTTCTGCTGCTGCTCCGACTGGGGTACTACGGCTACTGCTGCGACTGCTGTTGCAAATGCTGCTGCTGGTGCAGCTGTCGTTACTTCTGCTGGTTATGCGACTGTTGTTGCTACTCGTGCTGCTGCTGCACCTGGTGTTGTAGTTGAAGCTGCTGCTTGTTTCTCCTGCTTGTGTTTTCGTTGCTTCTCTCCTCCGCCGCTGCCAGTGCGGGCGTGTCATTGCTATTACTGGGAATGGCGAGTGGCCCAAGTAACAGCAACGGAGTGCATGTTACCAGCTGCATCGAAGGCAGCACGTTTGTTTCCCGCTTTTGTTCTGGCAACAACGGCGCTCAAGATCGTGGTGTATGTACACCTCCATTGAGTTGTCCAATTATGCTGAAGCCCCCTAACTGTAGAAGTTGAGAGCCACAGAGGAAACACAGAAGATAGAGACCCGTTCGCTCTCTGCACGTCATGTGCAAGAGGTGGGGGCTTAGAGAGTGCAGTGTGTAGCTGTCTCTCGATCTTGGCAAGAACGGGGCAATATTGGCCTGAATATTCTGCAGTAGGCATCTTCGGCCGGGGAACAGATACTGTTTCATGCATGCATCTAGTTGCTGCTTCAAATGCGAGAGCTGAGCGGGGCCCTACCTGCGGCAGTACCCACGTCTTCGTGGTTGAAGGGACGGGCCCCTGTCTTGTTTTTCCGCGTTTCTCCTGTGAAACGCTTGTTATTGAACTACAAAAGTACGGCTTCTGTAACTTAGCACATACAGTGCATTGTACCGAAGGCCTAGATTCTTCAGGAGTTGTGTTGCTCCCCAGTTGGATTGCGCGCTGTGTCTCGGTGTCTGTGCCTCCCACTGGAAGTGCTTTCCTCTCCCACTCCCTGTTATATTTGTGTAGTTTTGGCGAAAGCAGTAAAATGCACTTTTGGGTAGGCGAAGTGAAGTGCAAAGTGCTTGTGAACAGCAGCTTCCGTTTAGTTATTCCATAGTAATGTAGATGTGGGTGCATCAGGACGGCACAAAATGCTTTTAGTTGTTGGAAGCGTAGAAGCTAGAAAGCAAAACAACTATATATTCTTGTATTTTATCTAAGGCCAAACCCCCCCTTGCCATTGGAAAGAGAGGGGCGTACGAGTTCCCGGCTCGAAGCTGCAGGACGAGACTGCACGTTCAGACGGGACCAGACGACGAGTTGTTTGCGTAGTTTGCGAGGAAACGCAGGTCATATAAGGCATATTTTCCTATGGATATAATGCAATGTTTTTTGAAATGTTTAGTTCGTTTTAATTCGGTTCAACTCACCGCGTCGAGGAGAAAAAGATGACTTACGCTCAGCAGCAGCCACGGCAGCTTCGCTGTTGATGAAGTTGAACGGAGTGGTGGGTGGGTAGGGCTTTTCGATTGTATTTTCGTGTTAAGTGGATTTTTACTTCATAATGCATTAAATATGCATGCGCGCATTTCTGCTAATTGGGAATTCCGTCCCCTTTCCCCCGATCGTTGAATGAGCTTCCGGAAGCAACGCAGTCATCACGGACCTCCGTCTGTCGTGCTGAGGAGCGCCCCCTTGCGCAGCTGCGTTTGCGACGAGGGGAATTTCCGCTAATATTAGTTTTATCTACGAAGTAAGGAGAAGGGTTTTTGTCTATAACTCATTGGCCCTTGGGATTTTCCATTGGCGCCACCGTTCTGTGGCCCTGGGCTCATCGTGAAGTAGGACGTCGTTTCGTCGCGAGACACTTCAGAACTTGGACATATTTCTCCTCCCTTCTGTTAACAGGCTCGATTCAAGCGATTTTTGTCGAGTCGTGCAGCAGGAAGGCGTCGAGCCAGCAAGCAAATTGTACGCTAGACCACCGCCTACGCTGCGTTACAACACAACGCTGAACTAGCTTCTACGTTTGAACAGCTCCTCTTCCGGGATGCCTCCTTGAATTCCCGACTTTGTTGGCGGCTTGACGTTCCTTTGGCGGGGCTGCGTACCTCTTTTCTGCGTGTTCGAGATGAGGGCGTCGCAAGGAGGAGTCGCATGTGTTTTGCGTGAGAGAGAAAGTCTGCAGCAAACAACGCATAGGAACAGCATGAAGGGTCATTTAACTGGTCACCCTCAAATGCATGCAGGGCATACCAAGCTGTGGGGGTGCCAGGGCTTCCTCGATCATCCGGAATGCAACGTCGATCGCATCGCGAGGAGCTGCCGCTGTGGAGCTGCTGGAGCTACATCAACGCAGCTCCAGCCGCATCCTTCAGATGCCGCAGCAATAATAACAGCAGCAACAGGGGGTAATTGTGCTCGTCGGTACTTTGTAGGCCGCAGAACTGACGCGTCCTGTGCTCTCGCGACTTTGATTATAGCGCTTTGCTTTCTTTTTGTGGGCCCTCTGGAAGTGCTGGGCGTAGACGGCGGAACGAAGGTGAGGTAATTTAGCTGTCGTTTGAGCAACCCATTTGTTTCTATCCATTTTAGGTTCATTGCATGCAACGTGAAGGCGCTGTGGCGAGGAGGAGGAGGTCTACGTGTTGCCGCTTCCCGCTGCTCTTGTCTTGCTTTTTGCTTCCTCTTGTTGTCTTTCCGTACGGAGTTTTTGTGCACGTGCTTCATTCTTCAGTTGCTCTGTCTACCACTCTTCTACGCGTTGTTGGCTGTCGTTGCTTGAGGTGTGATACTTGCGTTCCTTTTTTCTTCCTGCTTCTGTCCAGTTGCGGTGTCCGTCAGTTTGTGCTAGCTCTTCTGCCCATTTTGGCAGCGTGTGTGCTTTTGGTGTAAGTGTAACAGTTCGGGAGATAATTTTGGACTTCTGCTTCTTTTCTGTCTGTATACTCATTCGTGCAGCGGCTAACAGGGGATTACCAGTCGGGGCCTTGGTTTGACTTTGCGGACGACTTTTTCTCCCAAGTTCCAGTGGAGTCTCTGCCTCAAGAACTCCCCACGAACAACGAAGTGGGGAAGCCTGTGCCTGTTATGAGTAAGGCTTGCAAAGCAGTCAAAGCACAGTTGCACACGAATGGCCTCATGAGCCGCGTGCAGGATGAAGTGCAGGAACAGCTTATGGAGGCGCGGCTGCGGCTGCTGTTGTTTCTGATGCTTCTGGTCCTGCTGTTGTAGCTCATTTCACGTAGGGGGGGACAGTAGTGACAGCATATAGCTTAGAAGACAGACGCATGCGTGCAAGTAGCAGAATAAACGGACCTGTAGGGCTCTTTCGGGTCCGATTGCATATGTTATGAATTGGTGTGCGCATGTGTATAGTGCTGGTTTTCGACTCTCAAGTGCCGAGTTACCACTGAGTGAATTTAATTTCTAACGTTGAGCCATTTGTTCTTTCCAGTTGGTGTGCTTGGGGGGTCGCTAGAAGACGGTGGAGGTGTTCGTGTTCATGTTTGCTGCAGCTGCTCCGCACGAGCTGAGTGCAACCCTGGCAATATTATATGCTTCTTACTGCCGACGACTGAAGACAGATCAGGTGTGGCGCCGTCAGTTTCTGATTTTGCTTCTGACTGCGTTATATTGGCCCATGTACACCCGAAGCAAACATTGGGATCCGCCCTTGACCTCGAATTTCTTCAAAGTCGTCCTTGCGAAGTCCGTCGCGCTTAGCGAACTCGACGACACGAACCAGAAGATTGCGAGGTTTGTCAGGAGGGCAAAGGAGTGCGGCTTCCAGGGAATCATTGAAGAGGATGTAAGCACAGGCAGCAGTCCGCTTTGGGAGGCAGGGGGGTGATAAGTGAGGTGGAGGAAGTTTCGTGTCATGGCTTGCACAAGAGTGGGTATGTTCGTTTGCGCCTGGTTTGGTGAGGGATCGTTTCACCACCTCTCCTTTTGTCGTAACCGACTTTAGAGGAACATGTGTGACGGTGGGATGGGGCCCAGCCTGCTCTTTTCTTTTGTCGTTACCCCGTAGCACGTGCAAGAGTCTGGTCTGTCGTCTAAAATACAAATGAGAACTGCTTTCCAACGTGGTTGCATGCGTTTGACGATGAACGGTATAGCTGCTGCTGTCGCTGCGTTTAAGGAGATTGGAGTCTGGTCTCATACTGGGATGTTGTGTATGTATTGGGACTTGTTTTTCAGCTGCCTAGGCTGGTCGAGGTGACGGACTACGAATCTTTCAACGCATTTGTAAAGAAAGAGAAAAAGGCGGACCCGCATTTGGCTGAAATGCTCAAGTTTATTCCCGACCTTAAGTGGAGTTTGGATGAGAGCATGACCACAATTGGTTACGTCTACCATCAGGTCTCGGAGCTGCATGTCCTTTACTCCTATTCGAGCGGTAAGCTGGGGGAGCGACGTTTTGTGCGCTTGGCTGTGTTACTGAAACAAGGGCTTGTTGGGGGTTCCTTATACCCTGCTGTATCTATAAACTCAGCATGTTGGTGTTGTTTGAACCAGAGCAACTGCAGCTTGGTCGTTTAATTGTTTGCCCATGCGCGCACTGTCAGCGTTGATGCATCTGTTTGTCCTCCCGCTGTGAACGTGGAGGAACCATCATTCGTAGACAAGAAGGCAAAATATTATGTTCTTGCACTTATCCGTTGTTCAGGCATCATGGGTTGTTTTGTTCTATGTGGGTTGCATTTGCAGTTCTGTCGATACCCAACTGGATGAGTATATGGCGGAGGAGTTTCCGGCAAGAACAGAGATCAGCGACAACTTCGGTGATGCTTCTTGCATTGACAAACACGCAAGTAACTGATCGGCCAATGGGGGGCATACTGATATTGAAGTTGAGTCGCTTGGTGGTGGAGGATCTGCTCGTGCAGCTGCGTGACAAGAGCGAAGATGACCCTTCCCTACAAGAACAGCTCGACAAGTTCGAGCTGGCGCTGAAGAAGTCTATCCTTGAAAGCGTGCGGCAAGTTCTCATTCGCATGGCGCTTCTAGTTGAATCAAATTGGCTTTGTTCCGAAGAACTCCTTCAAGCGCAGTTTCCAGATGTGCTCGTGACGGCGTACCGCGCGAGAGGCAGCGGAGGCCCCACGGCGGTGGTGGAGAGGGGGGAATTCGGGAGCGAAATTTCTGAAGGAGTGGTCACAGTCCTCAATCAAAACCTGAGCGCAAATGAGATGTACGTGCAGCTTAGTGTCGCCGATCCAATCACGGCGCAAAAGTCTGACACAGCTTTCATCTCCGCGTTGAAAGCGGCCAGCATGTTCAAACAGAGACTTGAGGATGACCCTTCTTTGCCAGGCGTGGGTTTGGCAGAAGTTGTATACTCGACCTTTAATGACCTTCAGTATGCAGAGATCGCAGTTGGGGGTAACTCAAGGTACGACCCAGACCTGCATTTGCTTATTCAAGTGCCGTCAGAGCACTTCAAAGATGCCTCTTCGTTTCACGACATGTTTATGGGAGCCATTCTTGTCCAGCCGCTTACATATTCCACACCCCGTCACGTTCGCTTGGATAGGGTTCGAGTCATGGGCTACGCAATGAAGGTTGGCTCAGCAAAACCAATTCGCATGGGCAAGTTCGGTAGTGGTTTGTCATACAACGAACAAGCCCTGATTGATCACCTGATTCAACGGTACGTATTGATTGTCCACGTTCTTGTTCTTGGCCTGCGTAACGACATCGGGAGAAGAGAATCTGAGGCTACAGCAGAGGAAATATATAAACGGTTCAAGAGTCGAACTCGAGGCACAATGAACGTCGTCTTCTTGGAGCCTGTAAAACCGCAAGAAGTGAGTATTGTGCCCAAGGGTGGCGATCGCATTCATCTGCCTGCGGGGGCAGAGGGTACTTTTGGTGGGCGGGCAAACGGCCATCAACAGAACCTAGCTGAGAAGAGGATGTGCTCGTGATATAGCGCACACCCGCCTCATTTGTCTAACTGTCTGTGCTCACTTCTCCGAACGTTTTCTTCAGTCCTTACTTGCATAACTGCACATTTATTGGTCATCCATTTTCATTTATCGCCTGCATTTGCGTTCGTTTTTGGTGGGGCTTGCAGGTTTCCGTAGCAGGAGAGTATGTCCAGCGAGAGGAGGGGTATCCCGGTTGGGTGATCGGCGTTGCCGTTGGCTCGGTAACGCTGTTCTTTTTAGGTTTGTTGGGATGTCTAGTTCTGCGTAAGCACGTGAGCATGCCTTGGTGGATAGACTGCTTCTGCAGTCCGTCCCCCCCTACATTCCAGTCGAAGCAAGAGATGGCGAGTGGTCCTCCTGGAGATTTCAGCAGGTCCTCATCATTCCGGCCATCGGTTGAGACAGGCGACAGCCCATATTTCGAATCAGATGAGGTAAAGCCGACCAAACGCATGGGGGCCCCCGTGCGGGGTGCCCCAACGGATGTGAACATCGGATGGGACTCTGGGAATCTTTCAACGCTGGAATTGGCGCGTTCAAAACGCTTGGAGTCGAAGCGGCAAGGGAAGGCGCAAGCAACTCATCTTAACTCTATCCCGGAGTTCATCGCTGAAGCCAAAATGCCCAATGGATGGGTTGCTTAGAGCTCTGGCAAGCCGCCGTACCATCGGCAAATCCGCCTGGAATGTTTGCACAAATGTCACTGCACCAACAATAACACTCAGGCAATCCAACGTCTAGACACGTACAGGAAAGTACACGGACTGGAGCGGACGGGGAAGGCGTGTCAGCTGGGCGAAAGGGAGGCAGCCGAGGTGGTGGGCAGCGGAGTGTGCGACATTCTCTCGGCTTGACTGGCCCGTCGAGTTCTGATAGTGGCTTGTGAACACCCCTGTTTTTTACTTTGCACGATCCATTCCATCTTTGCGTGCGTCACTCCTTGCAAAGGCTCTTGTAGTTTACAGGCGCATGCACCTCGCGAAAAGGTTTGCAGGCAGAGGCAGTTATCCACTGCAGTTCCGTGGAGGAAGCTGTTCTGCCCCTGTCTGCATCGCCTACTTCCATTGTTCTGTCGTTTGTGATCTGTTGCTCTGTGTTTACCGGTTCTTGGTAGCGCCTCTGGCTGTCGTTCTGACGTACACCACGATACTGGAGCAAGATGTGCTCCTTCGGCATCTTAAAGAGTGCAGCCGAGTAGTTGGGTGCGTAAGCGTGAGAGTGGCCATGTGATGTTGAGGCTTACTATGGTAAATGGATACAAAGAGATGCGTTCTGGTCTCTGATTTTGCGCCATTAAGAAGCTTCCTACTGAGCAGCCCGGTACCTGCATAATCAGTTTAAAACTCTTTATTGCAGGTTTCGCATGAGAAACCAACTCGGGTATTTTCTTCGGAGACCGGCGTGACAGTGCCGAACTCCTTTTATGTTGTCTTCTCTGTTTATTGTCAGCAAATTAAAGGCACGTTAGCTGGTCGCATTCAGCCTCGATATGCACTAGTCATCAGGCCCGTAGATTCAAACGCTGCGTTCGCGTTTTAAGAGCAGATGTGGTTAACTGAGGGGCTGCGGCTGCGCTTGCTTGCTTCCTTAGAGATGGGGAAGGAAGGATGCGGCCAGATACACAGGGCGGCCTCTGCCCATAGCAGGTAATCCACCATAAATAGCAAAGTGGGAGCCTCGCCAGGGAAATGCAGAAGCAAAGGGTACAAAATGCGTTAGAGAGCGTACGATTAAGTCGCACCAAGAACCTTTTTCTGGTGCGCGTACAGCTCTATGCTCACATACTGTTTGTACAATACTTGTATTTGAAACAATCGAATAAACATAGATGTGCATGCCCCCCATCAAACGCCGTTAAAGTTTGGTTCCCGAAGACAGTGCTTCATATGATTTGCGAGAGGCAAGGACTCGCTGGCGCCATGTAATATTATCGCGGTAGACAGCGCTCTGCACACAATGCGACGAAGGGTAAGTTAAGGTCATGAGGAAGTACTGTGCTGCATGCATCCACGCCTCCGCAGTATTGTGTGCTGTTCAGGCGTTTCCACCGTGCTGGGGAAAAGTGAACAAACTTGAGTTCCGTGCATCAGCCTAAGTGCGTGCACAAAGAGATCTGCGTACACAAGCGCAAGAGCCACAAACTCACCAGGGCTGCAACTTCAACAAGCCCTCCAAGCGCTCGCACCGCGATATCTGCAGCTTTTTCTGCAGTGCCCACGAGCTTATCGCACAGAAGCTTCCCCCTGCCGGCCCCTAATTCCGCGTCCTCCGAATTTCCAGCAGCGAAGCCGCTGTCAGCAAGGTCAGACTGCTCTCGCACGTCTTGGCCGCTGATGCCTGCTAAGGAAAAGGGCTGACTGCACAGAAAGAAAGAGCATAGAAAGTGTCTACGGAGCAATTACAGTGGAACTCTAAACGCTGCCGAGATAACCCCAATACCATAAAACGCTGCCGAAATAACCCCGATACCAGCATAAGTCGCTTTGGGGACTGATTTCATGAAAAAAATTAGGTGCGTCACTTCACCTGACTCTGCGTGTACACGGGCTGATCATGAAAGGTACAAAACCAAAACCAGCCAACGGGTGTTCTGCCTACAAGGCTGGGCACGAGCATGTATGTGCGCGCATGCTCTGAATACCTGTTCTCAGCAGCGCTTATGGCGTCGTTGCAAGACTCAACGATCGCTTCTAGCCGGCGAAGCTCGAGAGACCGGTTCTGAATGCAGAAAAAAACAGGTGCAGAGCGTGTGCTAAACAATGAGCTTGAGGATACACAGCAGTGCCCGCCGAGGCTGTTGCTGCTGTTCCCGCCGCATTTAGTGTGGTACCTCTGTATAAAAAAGAAGCTCTCCTCGGAAGAACAAGGCGTACCTGGTGAAGGCTTTGGCCCACAATAAGCTGTGGCCACGAAGCACTACGCATTCCCTCTAGCAGCCGTGCACTGATGGAGTTGGCGCACCAGTGGACACGCAGCTGGTAATACCTAGAACAGCAAAACACAAGCCCCAAATTTCCAACATATGAACCAATTTGGCCGTGAAGCTGTCTCACAATGAAGGGACTTGCAGATGACGCAGCTTCACCACTGAGCAAAACGGATGCACTTGTATTACGACGATGAGCGCTAGACGAAGAGTGTGCGAGATATGTGTTGTCTCTTGCAATGAAGTCAGCTTCTAGGCTCCATGCTAAGTCCACCTTCTTCCGTCGTATGCATGTTGTTGTTAGGCTTGTGGTGTCATGCATGGTTGGAGAATGGAACAGCAACGCCTGTCTGATTTCTCACTGCAGGCGATAAGCAAGTGAAATTCGTAATAGATGTCTGTGAGGAAGAGCCCTCACTGTTTCCAGTGGGCACCAAAGTCGTTCACTTTTTCCGCAGGCAACAGCTGCGAAGAAGCCGCCTCCGCATCTCCCTCATCTTCCCTCTTTGCCTCTCCAGGCATAAAAGTTCTGAACCCCCCCAACTGAAGACAGCGGCCGCAGAGATACAAATTCGAGAGCGTAGCAGTAGAATGGGTGAGATGCCAATCAAGAAGGGGTAGGTGAAAACTGCACCTAGCGGTGCGCTTTCTGTACTCGTTATCTGTTTGGCTCGCCATAAATCCCTATCCTCAGGGTTCCTGGGCGCAATCCCGGATATTGACATTACTGACAACGTGAAAGAGAAATTGCAATAAAAGGCGGACACGCACAGCAACCACGTGAACAAAGAGAAGAAAGTGTTGGGCAACAAACTGCAAGCATGCTAAGAATAAACGAACGCATGTAAAACAGGGCACAGAAACGCAGGAACCACTGGATGAGGGAAAGAGAACAAAGAGTCGCAACAAGCCGAGCAGGATATGAGAAGCCAGAGCATCCAATGAAGCCTTCGTATCAATAACATACATTGACGCAAACGAAACCAACCAAGTTCAAGAGCCCCTCACGGAAACCGTGCAGCAGCAGCTGCGAAACGGGAACAGAAAGAAAAGGCAAAAGAACTCTTCCCTGTGACCTTTCCAAACCTTTTTGGGATGTGAGTAAGTGAAAATTAAGCACCTCGATGGATCTGTTGCTTATCGTTCGAATTGGGTCAACCTGCGCATATATCAGAAAAATCCACTTGTGGTCGTTTGCATGTTTTGTTAGTGCAAATCAGCACTGAAGTCGCTGCACATCTTCCTCCACCACAGCATCTTGAGGTGTCCTCGTACTACTTCCACTCTAAATAATAGGGGCGAGTGCTCTCTGGCTCACAACAATTGCAAGAAAAGGATCCTGGTGCTGCTGCTGAAGCTGTTGGGTGCCAACGTCAATCCCTGAGAGCCAGCATCCGTAGTTAGGATGGGAGTGGTACCAACCAACTACCTTCTGTTGTACGGGTATTTTCTCTGCCGCCTCAAGAAATTGAATCATGAATTCATTTGCCTCTTCCGCTGCATTGACCCGCGTCTCTGTGCCCTCCACAGGCAACGCAAAACAGTCCGTCACAACAAAATACCCCCTATGGATTTCATGCTGGCCTTCCGCTTCCCTCTCTATCTCAGAAACTGAAGATACGCTTTCGTAATGTGTCGAGACGGTGGCTTCACCCAGAGACCCAGCGTCGGGAGTTTCGGGTGTCACGACAGCTTTGCCGAGCAATAGCCCCATGACTTCTATTTTGCCTCCCCTCTCTGCATGGGCCATCATTTTTGCCAGTGCCACATCTGAGATCCACACGTCAGTAAACGTCACAGGGCCCTGAACGCCAGAGCACTGTGGATTTAGACGCAGCCGCTGGTGATGCTGCTGCAGGGAATGCAGCAAGTGGCTATGTTCCTCTTCGTCGAAAGAATACAATGCATTGTCAACAGAAGAAATTGGGAGGCCCTCCATTTCCACAACACTCCGCAATCCGCAAATAGGGTCGAGTTTGTGCGGGGGAATCGAGAAAAACCGGAAGGTTCATGAATCCATTATTAATGGAGAGAAACAAGCCTATCAGCTTCCGTATATGAAAAAGCACATGCTGTAGGCTCTTGCTAAAGAGGTACGAGTGCCAGTATCATCGCGGTGCCATTCTCATTCGCAGTGAAGAAAACGTCAGCAGACAAGACGCGGTACAACTTATTCGAGCGGAGCCCAAGGGAGAAAAGGAAACTAAATGCAGCCGAGGCGACGCCGAATTAAAAGACACTCGTTTTTCGAGTTCGTTAGACTTGAGTCTACAGAAGGAAACCGAATTTTTGGCAGTCTTTGGTTGCTGTTCCTATTGGGCGACTAGTATCAGGGTGATAGCGAGGAGAGAAAGCGTGAAGGATTCCACAGGAGGAAAATTTTCGTATTTTTGCTCTTTTTGTAAGACATCTTCCCAACTTGGTGCGGAAAATGGAAGGAATCCAGAGCAGCCGGTGAGTGTGTCTGTGATCGCCAACTGCAAGGCAAACGCAGCGGTGTACTTAAATTCAACGAAATAAGGGACCAAATACAGAAATATGCGAAAATGTGGGTATGTTCAATCAACATCCATTAAATGTTCTCTGCATTTTAAACATTATGCTGCACTTCTGACGACGCTGGCGTGGACTCCTGCTAGTTGTGAGATCGGTAGAAAGCACGGAATTCTTACGAAAGAAGCATTTCTTCTTGTCAAAGTAAAGCTAACAGAGAGCCATACTCTGCTAACATGCGCCATAGGAGTCTTCAACATTAGGACCGTGGTGTTGTCGCAACAATTACCGTGTACGCAGCTCCCTACATGTATTTGACCCCGCTTCCTTTCTACAGGAGTCCAGAGTGCAGCTGCGCTGGGCCATTCTCCTGTTGGCAAGAGGAGGCGGACTGCCATGAGTTGTAACAATTCTTGCCCCAACCCCTGCCAAGTGGCAGCAACGAATGCAACACTGCCCTTCTGAGGCGTGAATGAATACCGAACTCAATTGTTAGATACATCCCATTAGAATTCAGGGCGCAATGTGCACACAAGTATGCATGCGCCTAGGTACCCCGTATAGACCCTCTTAAAGCGTGCCCCTTCAGGGCGGGTAGCGCTTGAAAGCGTAGGTTACGTCTCTTATATCCATATGCCCTCATGCTCCCCACCCATCTCGCCGTATCAGGTCTTCAACAGCTGCCAAATCCAGTGGCGAAATTCCCCCCTAGGGTTTATTCTCCAGTATGTGGGAGCTCTGGCATATGCACTATCAGCCCTTCGGTTTATCTATTCTCTTGCCTCTCTCTCTTCCACGGATTAACTAGACCGGCCAAAGATGTCATCATTCGCATCTGCTTAGGGGGCCAATTCTATTGCAGTGCAGTGCCAACTATCGTCTACTACGTGCATGCTAGTGGCTAGCGGTAGCTTTTTACACTACTACAGGCTCTTTGGTCTCCTTCCGGGGCGCCTTTTTGAAGCTGGTTATATTGCTGTCACTCCAAAAGAAGCCGCGTTTCACGTCAACGGCTTCGCCGTGCAGAGCCAGCCGCAAGGATTCCCCACGGCATGTGCCCCAGCGAAAGCCCCGACTGAGGGGGAGGAATAAGCCCCGCCATCAGCACCTGCTCTACGCTACCTATAAGGCCTGCAACTAAAGAGGCTGCTGTTCAGTTGCGGTTGCCTCCCATGTTGCCGCCGTGGCCGTGGATCCTGGCACGTGGGTTGGCCCTGATCCTGCGATTCTCCCGCGAGCGGACACGGACGACACTGGAGTGAAGGGCGCAGGAGACGCAGTATGAATGCTTGATGTACAACTTCGGCAGGTTGTAAGCTGTACACACACACACAAAACATAGCAAGAGAGAAGATAGCCGGTGCATACGATGAGATCTGCGTTTGTACCTTTCGCTACGGACACGCAACGTCCCGAGCCGCAAATAACCAAGAAGCCAGGGAAATCGTCGGCTGCCAAATATCAGATGAGCGCCTCTGTTCTTATGCAACTGCTAAACCAATCAGCAAAAGCCACGACGCAACGCTCCAGCGTTAAAGACATTGCAGAACCGAATCAATAAAAAAAGCTGGAAAACATCAGCAGGCAAGCATAACTGAGAGACGCTACAATTCAACAGTATCTGACAGGGTATTACGCAAGAGTGGCGCACAAGCAACTGGCAACAAAACACTAGAGAGCTGCCTGGCGTTCAGCAGAGAACGTGTAAGAACGCCAGGGGCGATGAGCAGGCTTTCCACTGTGCACGGATTAGAACTAAAGAACCGATTTTTACTAAATAAAATAGGAGAGCAGGACAGCAAGATACGAATGCAAATACTCTTGTGGGGGCTGTGCCGAATTCGTGGCGTCACGTACTATGGTATGCGGAGGCCTCCCTCAGATCTCTCAAGGAAGATGCATCCACTATATTGCGAACGTTAAAACGCTTAATTGCCTTGTCCTTTGGGCATGAACGGCCGCAGTTGCTGCACCTGACCGGATTGACATGGCCCCTGCCGTGTTTGGCGCGGCCGGCGTTCCTACGCTTCGTTGGCATCCTCTCCGCTGTCCCTTCACAATACCGATACCCCCGAGCGAAAAACTTACGGAATCAAGGCGGTAAGTGCTTATGATAATGTGTATCGAGAACCGCGCTTCAAAACCCACAGATTAGCATGCAGGCGGCGAGCAAAGGAGGGGTGCGGGTCAAGAACGGCTTCCATGTGGGGAGCAGCAGCCGAGAGCTTCCAAGGCACGGCAATGCATGCAAGGGCGATGTATTGTTCATGCTAAGGTTGACAAACAACGCATCGTGATGGGCACTTTAGCTGTCCGCCTTGTAATATTTTCTCTCCAAGATGCTAACCAGGACCAGAGGCGCGCAGCATCACTATTCACCGAACCTCTCTGCAGCTGGGCCTGTGGAGGGTCTCTAGAATGACTGCATGATGAGTAAATTAGATGGAATTGGATGCATTTTACCACATGAAAAACATGAAGGATGAAAATGCTTAGCTAACTTTTTGTTGGAGGAAATCAATGGGTAGGCGGTTTGCACTGAACGTGGAGTTTAGCTAACTCAACATCAAGCAGCCTATTATACACTACTGCCGCGGAGCGCAGGCCCAGCAGTAATTGATGTGTTGGATATCTCAAACGTAGTCAGGGAACCTGCAGGATATTGGGAGACAGCAAAGCTGTTATATGGTGCGGTACGAGTGCCCACGAGCTGATCCAAGGCGTGGCACGGTGTGAGTGTCCACTAGCTGATCCATGGACACCCGTGAGCCACAACCGAGCCAGTAGGAATAAGGAAAGAGTTCCTTAAATGCACCTGCCCATCTCTACAGTCCCCTCACGTCCTGGGCATAGTGGGCCAACGAGCTGTGGCAGGGAAAGACGAGGCGCCCTGACATGAGCTGCAACGCACCGCGTGGCAACTGATGCTGCAGGATACCTTCACGTGCATTCACAACCCAACCCCCTTTTGGTGTATTGACTAACACTGTAAACAACTGCTGTGCTTCTGCTTGTGAGGGCTGCTTATCCAAGTTCGTAGTTCATACACCAAATGCGAAAAGCCCATGCTGTCCCAGCTTTTCAGTACAAAATACGACAGGCCTTCGTGTTCTTGGTAGCCCCTGCTTTCCTGATTTCTTTTTCTCCTCCTCCTCGATCCAAATCCTCTTCAAATGGCACAAGTAGCTCTTCATGCAGTTGTCTCGCAGAGCCTGGGCCTCCACTATGGCTACCTGGTAGCAGTCCTACCGAACTCCCAGTTGATACGCCCGACAGAGTGCATGCATTTCTCCGTCACTTCTAGCAACGCTCCGCACTGTTTAAGCCTCCTCACTGTCTGCTTCTTGGGACACTGGCTCCACTCCACTTGCAGTGAAGGATGCCAAAGCTGTTAGGAGCGCTGGGCGGCACAAGTGCCTACTGCTTCCTTGCACTTGGGCATCAATACTGTTGCGTGGAGGCAGCATGTGCTCCCTCTATTAAGTCACATCCACCTTGCCTACGGTTACGTCGTGGCGAAGTCGTCCAGCACAAAGCTTGAGTATCATGGCAAGTAAGGCGCGCAAGGCCGCATTTTACGCCCACAGTTGTACGAATTCTCCAGTCCAGCCTGCCATCGGTGAAACGTAGCGGCAGGGACTGTGCAAGAGCGCAGGCAGGAATGTTGCACGTACTAGACGTATCTTCGACTATCAGATTCTCTTCGCAGCCTGTGACAAGTAGCTTCGCCAAGCCCTTACAGTTCGTACAAGCATGAGAATGCACAGAGTTGAACTGAGGCTGATCAGCATGTACAAATATCATTTGTTTCGGCTCCAGCATTGCTCTGCATGTTGTATGGGAGCCAGCACGTGCTGATTGGTTTGTTCCCCTGGCTGCGGTACACGAAACATGGTTTCCGCTGTTTCGTAGGGTCTTCTCCCATGAATATGCATTGCCGAGTCATGTTGCCTTCTCCGTTTCAACAGAAGAGGCTTCATGAGCAACACCAACTTTCTGAGAAGCAAACTCGTTGGTTGCCTTCCCTTCCTGTTTCTCCCTCTCTTCTGGGCAGGGCTGGCTTACCGAAACCCGGTACCCATGGCGTTCAAATATGAGCCACATAAAACCCCATTTTCTGCCTTCTCAGCGATGGTCCGACAGTATAGTGTCGCCTAGACCTGCTCCACGCCTTCTCCCTTCCCGCCGCCCAACCATTAGCGTACATCAGCTCTGCATCAGACAGCCCAAAAATGAATTATCGGCACAGAAGCTCTGTGCCCGCCATTACATTTGCATAAATCATGGGTTGATACTTATCGGTATAGGACTTTGTCGATATGCCCCTCCTGTTTAGGTTTCCTGTGTTCTACCATCGCCTGTTAACTTGCCGACTCTCACGTCGCAACGCCTGCCGGAAAGATTCCATAGTCCGGATGCGCCTCGGGAAATGCTACCCTTGTTTGGGTATAACCATTATTACCCTGCCTACCCTTCTAATAAAGAATATGCCAATATCAGCTATAGTTCTTCCGCTGCGTATTGGAGAAGAAAGCGCATCTCCAAAGGGGCGCGGAATTCGTCAACTGCCCCCGCAACGTGACCACCGTCATACGTGAACAGGAAAAAGGGATGGAGCACTCCTCCTGGATTTTTCCCGCTGTACATATTTTCGGCTGAGCGAGTTGCGGATACCCCGATGCGACCAGGCGCGCAGCCGTTGGTAGCCGTGCCTTTAAAGGCCAGACCCTATTCAGTCTCCATATATCGAGTGGCTGAATGGTTGAACTGCTCACAAATATTCTGGAGGGACTGCCTGAAGTTTGTTTTGCTCTTCCCGCATGGAGGCTTCGTAATTGGTCAAGGCTACAACGCACCAAACCGTCCAGCTGTAGGGCCTGGGTTCGCAACTGGCACCTATCCCTCTTTATCATGAGGCGGTACCAAGTCTCAATGAGAGTCTTAGATCGTATCTGACGGCTCTTGTAAGCTGCAGTAGACTCGAAAGGCCTAGGATAAAAGATCCGGTGCTGACGAAGTAGCTGGCCTGCCATTCAGCCTCCAGGCGTCCTGGGCATAGTGGCACACGGGCTTGAGACCGGTAGAGGGAGGATGCGACTTCGGCTGAGTTGCAACCCTCCTTGTTGCAACTCCTACTCCAAGGCAACCCCACATGCAAACGTACCCAAGCCCCCCCTCCCCCCCCCGCAGTGTGTGCAGGAACACTGAACATACAGAGTGGAAGGCGGCCCTACATAGCAAACCTACGCACAAATAGAAATAAATTTACGAGCTTAAGACAGAGTATTATCCAGCTAGACCATATGCGCTTAGCAGCTCAGAAAGGCAGCTAGTAACGTCTGCGTGCACGCAGAGGTGTGGGGGGGGAGCGGCAATTCGTCCTCGGTACAGAACTTAGATGTAGTCTGGCATAAAAGATTGTCAAGTGTTTCCGTAGCATATTTGAGAACCAGTGGAGGCTACGTAAACAGTTCACTTAGACCAGCCGATAGCTGAGCCTTGTGTGGGTGCCAAGCTGGGCCAGGCGCACTACAACCGCACCTGTAGCCCGCACACTGCTCGAGCAGTTAGGCGCATAGCGGAAGCAACCACGATGTGTATTGCCCTGGTGTGGGCCGTACATTTTGTCTGTGTGCAAAGGTTTACCGACTTATAGAGAAGTAAGCCATTTGATTTGCGCAATTGATCCTTGTAGGCCTCGTTTGTTCCGCAATAGGCGGGCGTTGTTCCCTGTTATGGCGTGGTCTTGCCCCCCTTTTTTGGGACTGAAGCGAGATGTTTTTTTTGTTTTGTACTGTGTTATTTGTTGCAGGTTCTAGCTTGTTGTGGTTTCTCTTCTCGCCAATCTAGAAAATGGCGAATCCCTCGCACTCCCAGGTCATCGCGGCCCCGGATAGCTCGGGTCGGCTGCTGCGTCTGGTCAGCGCAAGCTCGGTTATGATGCAGTTGTTGGGCAAGAGCACCAACATCCGCATGTCTCAGATCCTTGAACATCATGAAGATGAGGATTTCAGCGCACACCGCACGAAGATTGTGTGCACAATGGGTCCCAGCTGCTGGGATGTGGATAAGATGGTGCAGCTCATTGATGCAGGGATGAACGTGTGCCGTCTTAACTTCTCGCATGGAGATCACGAAGCCCATGGGCGCGTAGTCAAAAACCTGCAAGAAGCCCTGAAGCAGCGCCCTGGGAAGCGCGTTGCTTTGCTTCTGGACACGAAGGGGCCAGAGATCAGAACTGGCATGCTGGAGGTGAGTATATTTGGCCTGAAGTACGGCACCAGTGAAGGATAAGCAGAACAGATGTTGTGGACCTTTTCTACTTCTTTTTGTTGATTGGATATATCCTCAGGGCGATAAGCCAATCGAGCTCAACGCAGGAGACATGCTGAAGATCGTCACAGATTACAGCTTCATCGGAAACAAGAGCTGCATTGCTTGCTCCTATGACAAACTTCCCACTTCCGTCAAGCCAGGTGTGTGTTGTGCGCCCCCTACGCTTGGCCCAGTCCTTTGCGTTGTGGGATGCATGCATACATTGGACACCGGTTTGCCCCACATGGTAGTTTATTGTTATGCTGCTCGCTGTTCAGGCAACACCATTCTTATTGCTGATGGTTCGCTTTCTGTCGAAGTTGTTGAGTGTGGTAAGGACTATGTCATGACGAGGGTGATGAACCCAGCGGTAATCGGCAACAAAAAGAACATGAACCTTCCAGGTGTGAAGGTTGACTTGCCTGTAATTGGTGAAAAGGATAAAAATGATATCTTGAACTTCGGCATTCCCATGGGCTGCAACTTCATCGCCGCTTCCTTTGTCCAGTCCGCAGATGACGTGCGCTACATTCGCAGCATTCTTGGCAGCAAGGGACGCAACATCAAGATCATCCCCAAAATTGAGAACGTCGAGGGTTTGCTAAACTTCGACGAAATTCTGCAGGAGGCTGACGGTATTATGATTGCCAGAGGCGATCTAGGGATGGAAATTCCGCCTGAGAAGGTCTTCCTTGCCCAGAAGATGATGATTTCAAAGTGAGTGTCTGCATTTCAGGCTGGCTTCACGTGAATTATAGGATGACTGAGTTGCATCAAGCATGTAGACGCTTTGAGAGTTTGCGGCAATTCAAGAATTTTTAAGGACAGTTTTTCCGCGTGCTTCTCAGGTGCAACGTTGCTGGAAAGCCTGTCATCACGGCTACCCAGATGCTGGAGTCCATGACGAAGAACCCGCGCCCCACTCGTGCAGAGGCTGCAGATGTGGCAAATGCCGTTCTGGATGGTACGGATTGTGTTATGCTTTCTGGAGAGACAGCAAACGGAAGCTTCCCGGTGCAGGCGGTCACGGTCATGTCTCGTGTCTGCTTCGAGGCCGAAGGATGCATTGATTATCAGCAGGTCTTTAGAGCGACGTGCCAGGCAACCATGAGCCCCATTGATACCCAGGAGGCCGTCGCACGCGCTGCTGTTGAAACAGCCCAGTCTATCAACGCTTCCCTAATCCTTGCGCTTACCGAAACGGGCCGCACTGCCCGCCTCATCGCTAAGTACAGACCGATGCAGCCAATCTTGGCTCTTAGCGCTTCAGAAGAAACAATTAAGCACCTGCAAGTCAATAGGGGTGTGACCACACTCCTGGTCCCGTCTTTCCAGGGCACTGATCAGTTGATCAAGAATGCACTTTCTGCCGCCAAGGAGATGCAGCTGGTTAGCGAAGGCGACAGCATTGTTGCGGTGCATGGCATGAAGGAGGAGGTTGCCGGCTGGTCGAACCTGTTGAAGGTCCTCGTTGTTGAGTAGATGATCTGTCAGGTCTTCCCAGGTCATGCATCTGCCGGCAGCGTATCATGCAGATTTTCGGGCCTAATACAGGCGACCGCTTTTGCCAATGCTGCCTTTGGAAATGCCTGATAGTAACTTGAATGGCGCTACCATCTTTTCTCAACCTAATGATTTAAAACAGTTCTGCGTAGTTGGCGTTGTTTGACAGTGCCCGAAGTAGGCGGCTTGTTTCACTCCCGCCAGCTTATTGGCGTGTCGCCAGACTTTGTCACGAGTACTTAGGCTAGACAGCGACAATCGATGAAGAAAAGGCAAAAGCGAAGCATACGGTGCGGGAGGCACTGCAGTGGGTGCAGTGCTAACGCCTTTGCTTGTTAGATTTAGGTAGGAGTGCAGGGAAGTCCTGCTTCACGGAAGAACGGGTGAAGCGTGAGTAGGGCTATTGCCACCAGAGGTCTGCCCGTCGTATGCTGAACATGCCTCCGTGAAAGGGTTTGGACATCGGCAGAGGTCTGCCTTCGCCATCAGCGAGCGTAGTCCCTGAGAGCAGTGTACAAAGAAGCTTTTTTATCCCATGAAGCTAACCATACACCCTAAGTGCACATTGTTGATAACTAGGCCTTCCAAGAATAGTTACCTTAATATCCAACACTGTCTGTAGAGGGAAGGTCGATGAAAGTTCGTTGGCGAGTGCCGGCAGCAACACAGTACCGAAGATGTCGCAGAGAACAAAGAATTCTGCTTGGCAGGTTGTGTGGCCTCCTCGTCCGTCGCCCTCTTGAACTAAGTTGTGCTCAATTGCTTTTATCTCTTCGTCAAGGTTCTCACGCCCTCCCGGTTTCAAGGAAATCAGCTTGCGGATGCAGAAAGCCAGAAGACTTTCTGTCAAGGTGACAACACGTGCTGCTGCTGTGGATATGGGACACTCTTGAAATGCATTTGCTACTTCGAGTATGCTGTTGTATAGATTTGATAAGGGTGCATGCCGCAGCAGGAAGACGCAGCCGCGGTTGGGAGAGAGGCCTGACTGAAACCACGGCGAGGCCCCCAGCAACTTGAGATGACTAGTTACCGGCACGTAGTCATACTCGTCCATGCTCTGTAAGCAGTCACGGCAAGCAGCATCCATTATATATACTATGGGTTTTTGCCGCTTAAGCCGCGTTTAACATCGCCGCACTCTAAACGTCGCCTCTGAGATGATGGAGTATTGGTAACCTCACCCGTGCGAAGGCCGCAGCAATGGCTTCAAGTCTTTGACGATGCACTGCGACAACGTAGCGTTCAAATGTGATGGCCACCACGGGGAAGAAGTATGCATGCACTCGGCAGAATGCGGAAGCTGCATTGAATACTTGTCTGAATATTGTGGCTAAGTCCAATAATCCCACTGTGCATTTTGGGACAGATCGCAAGTTCGTCTGCGGGACGCCTGCCTCAGCAGCTGCAAGATCAAGCGAGGGCCTTATTCCCTTAAAATCATCCTCTGAATCGATTATGCCAGTGCGTTGCAGAAGCTCCTTTTCAGCAAGTTTCACAAACCAGTGCACCTGATCTGCTAGCCAAGCCGACAATCGTTCATCCGTCGAACCGAAAATCGCCCTGCAAGCACGCAATCCAATCCCTTCACGTGACCTAACTGTGCGTCTGATGGGGGACAGAGGAGTCGCACGCACAACGCCAACTTCAACCAGGCAAGCCTGCTGTCACGAATGGCCAGGAACAAGGGCTCACCGGTAGTTTATAGCTGTCTGCAAAACGTCCACCCGAAGCAGCTCTGATGCCGCGCACAAACCACTGAAAACAGAGGGCAAACACAATTGAAATTTCAGATATTCTGCAACGTCATACGCTTGTATGAAAGTTACTATTAGTATGAAAGTTGCTGTGATACTGTGGGGATGGCACCAGAGAAACGCCCGCATGGATTGCTCCATGTCAGCAATGCCGTGTAAAAAGCTGCCACCTACTGGCCTGGGTCTGCCTCGCACGACCCTTCTGCGTTGCGACGCAGACGACAAATCTCCGCGTCCCGCCGCCGCAGATATTGCATCCTCAGTTGCTCTTCAGAGCAGCTCAGGCGGCGAAGTGGGCTGTAGCAGCGCGACAGGTGAGCGACATACCACAAGAATTTCATGAAGTGAATGCTTCGAGGTTACAACAGTGTCCATGTGTTCAGTAGCCTAGTATGTTGCCACGCGCTAGGATAATAATACACGAGCCCGCGCACCCGATGAGTTTCATTGAAGAGGACAACTGCGCATGTTGCCCCAACTGCCGCAGCATTGTCTTCACGCAGCTGTTGCGGGCGTCCTTCATCTGGCAATACATAAGAAAGCACACAACTGCAATCAACTGTATTTCCACCTTAACAAGCAGCAAGGTGTCCAGGTCTGCAGCTAAACCAGCGCAGCACTAAAATGTATTACCTGCACTTCCAGGAAGTCAAGCAGAGGCATACCGCAACAACCGTTGGCTCGTAGGGAGGCGATACGCTGTGTAAAAACACAAGCACGAAAAGTTTCCGCTAGGAATCAGCCGTTATGCAAGCGGGAGGAAACGAAAAGAGAAAGCGCGCTAAGGGAATTTAGAACAGGAAATAACAATCAATACGCACTTCGTCTGCCAGCATCATAGCGTCCACTGCTTCATCGTACAGCCCTCCGCTGGAGCACTTCAGCACAAGCGACGGCAATTCAAGCAGCTGAAATCCACATGATAACGCAGCAATATTAGCATTCAAAAAGCGAGATCGCAAATTGACTCATCAATCATACTAGCAAATACGGTCGGATTATACTTGCTCTTGCGGTGCCTTAGTAAATGAAGAGCCATGAAACGTCAAACGTACCCCTGATACCGACGACTGCATTGAGGCGAGGATGTGTAGTGACGCTTCATGGCTCGACGCTTCGTTACTCTCAGCCCTAAATTGCTGCCAGGACAAAACATCAAGCCTCATGCAGTTGCCACAAAAACCTTTGTGCAGCCTACCCTACCGCCTTACAGACCGTATTGAATCGAACAATCACCTTGGCGCAAAGACTAATTCTCACCTTCAGACAACTGTGCAGCGGTTGAATGCACTGTTCCATTTCAGCTAGCGTCGCGGACAGAATGTTGATCTGAACACACACATCAGGGTTCAGAATATGCATTCACCAGCTCTTTGTGCGAACCTCTCTGCAAAAGCAACGCAGCTCGTGATATTGGTCTCTGCTTACACTGCTGCTGAGACTGCTTAGTGCCTTCGAGGAGGCAAGAAACAGCGAGCAGTTCTGCACCGCCAGTTCATCTTGAACGTTCACTAGCTTCTCCGCTTGCATATGTAGGAGAGCCTGCAACAACAAGCAAGATGCCTGTGTTCAGCTAGGCCAGATCTGTGGGCTGCATGCATCAGTCTCCTCTTATTTACAATCAACGTGCTTGGTCAGCGTTGCCTGATCAGTTGCAAGGTTGCATTACCGGCTGTCGGCAAAGATCATTGCTAGCCATCTGAAGAAACTCCTCAATCCCAAGCTTCTTAGCGCTGTCCACCTGAGTCTTCTTCTGAGGCTTAATCTTCTCGGAAAAAGCCGTCAAATGACTTCCTACACCTTGCAGTTCGTGCACGTCCGTTGGCTTAGACGCGTTCAGCTGCGTCACAACATCCCTTCTAAATCCTTGCTCACTATCCACTTGCGAGCAGGCTGATGGTTCCTCCCCCCCAAGGAGGAGCTGCCAAAATTGCTCTGATGGGGCCATTTCTACGCTTCAAAACACCACCCCTAGCGAAACCGGCTGCGCTTGCGTTCCAAGCACGACTTCTTGGAAGTTGAGTCACGGACACATAGGATGTTTCGTCCCTTCTAACTGCAGCCTAATTGGTATATCTCAGGATAAGCTGGGGCGCATTCGGAGGCACCTCAGCATGGGCGCTACCCCTGAAGAGGCGATGACGCAAAGTTCGGCATCCAGTCCGCGAAAAGCCACTACTGCTCTTCCATGCAGCAAGCCAGGGGAGTGACGAGGCTAGGGTTTGCCTCATGTGTTGGTGTATGGGACGGCAGTTCAACGCCCACTGTGTTGGCATTCCTATTTTGCCCACCGAGTTCAAGGGCGGTTTCCTCTAACTCTCCCCCATTACGAAGGGTCAGTAAAGCAGATTAAATGCACGCTCCATATGAAATAGTTGCAAAATGATGCGGAATTAAGCTGTGTTGCGTTTTGTGTCGTCGTTCAACTGGTGGATTGGGGCCCTTACTTGAAGGACGGGGGCCCCCAGCTGTGCAAATGCTTGCAACATTTCTCTTCCGATTGGATTCTATTGAGTAGGAACTCATATATATCAAGTTTTTGAAACTAATGAGAACAATATCGGTGGCGGGAAATACTAGACACCTCACGTTTTCCTCCCAACTTTCGGACGCACGACGATCGCCGACAACTGTGGGAAACCCGCCTTGAACTTTAGCTTACTACGTCAAAGGGAATCATCACAAAGCGCTAGCGTGATCTACGTCGTGGTATGAGCCCTCTTGTAGGGTTCCTGGGCAGCGAAGCTTTCCAGACGGCGGAACGCGGGAGAGGCACTCCATTCTTGGCTTTTAGCATGCTGAAACTGCAGGCACATCCCCAACTTTGCGGAGGGCCGCAGCGAGATAAACACTGCTAGGCAGTTGAAGTGTTAAACCCTTCGCGAGCGGCAGTGCTCGCTCCACTGGCCTCAGGAATCATGGCTTCAATTAAGGTCATGTGCAAGCGGAGTGCGTGGTATCACCGTTACAAATGTTCCAGCTTTACCAGTCAACTTCCAGCATTTGCTTGTAAACCCTTCCAGGAGGCTTCGATCTCCGAAACTGATGAATGTGCGGTGAGACTGGCTTTTTGCAGGACTGCTAGAGGGAATGGTCCGCCGAGTTGGCGGACCCGGAAACTACATCGCTATGGTTGTGGACGACACGACCCTCAATGTTTTGTCCTCTTGCTGCAGTGTATACGACGTGCTCAACGATGGGGTAACAAGTAAGCCCAGGCGACATATTTTTCGTCGCAGTGCGCAGACCGACAGCCTTATCGCGTCCGAAGCTGTCTTCAATTGGCATGACACCAGTAGAATCTATTTTCATCTTTTCACAGTAAAGGCTAGAATAATATGACTACATTTGTTTTGATGTACCTGTTGCGCAGTTGTAGAGCTGATTTCGAAACAGCGCCAGCCGTTACCTGAGCTGAATGCCTTGTACTTCCTATCACCCTCCGAAGATTCGGTGCGGGCGCTCGTACAAGACTTCAAAGACGAGAAGAAGCCTCAGTACCGCTCAGCTTATGTGTATTTCGCCGCACACATTCGTACGTCGTTTTTGATTGTCTCCATTCGAAAGCTTGCCGAAAATTCAGCACGGGCACACTCAACAGATTGTATAACGCAGTTGTCCCACCATTTGACACTCCTCTAGTATATCTAGATGCTAGTAGTAATCCTGTAATAGTTCCGATCACAAAAGTGATTGCGGCTGGGGATCAGAACTGCAGAGGAAGCTCATATTTGTTGGGCGCAGATGAGATGCCACTGTAGCAGCACCATCCCATCATGTGCTAGCCTCCCTTTCGGCACCATCCAGGTGCGACGTTAACAGGTAAAAAATATGCTGTGTCTCTGGCTCTCCGACAGCTGACTCCAGCAAGATCATGGCCACACTAGCGGACTCGCCAACCTTACTTCCCAGAATAAGGTGTCTTGTTGAATTGAACTTGAGTTTCATTGGTAGGCTAGCACGGCAAGATTGGCGGTTGCTGAGAGGCAGCGTCTCTGTTTCTCGCCCTGCATCCGTATTAGAGCTGTTTTCTTAGGTGGGGCCACTGACAGCTTCTGCCCCTGCGTTAGAGTGTGTACCGTACTGTTTGAAAATTCGCTTACTGCCCCTGTGCCACAGCATACGAACAGCGGGTTTTCCACTTCGGGATGCCGGATGCGTTACTTGACCTGTTCCCTCTTCCTTCACCACATTTGCTCCAGAAAGTAGCAAATGACGTAAGCTAGGGGGTTCTCGTTACTTTTTCGGAGGGATGTACTAAGGTGCGCATCTATCTCCAGCTGAGGCCAATGCAGACCATGCGTGCGACGAATGTAATGGCTCAGCTCGTCTCACTCTGCGTTACCATTGGGCAGAAGCCTGCAGTCCGCTACCACAAGAACCAATTGCCATGGTGCGAGCAGCTGGCGACGCTTGTTCACAAAGCGCTGGAGGCGGAGGAAATTCCGGTGCGCTCGTTCACAGTATTCCTGAAGATATCTGCCTACTCAAAAGGCGCGCATCTGGAGCAATCAGATGAATGCGCGGCAGCATATTTGTTTGCATTGTTGCCTTGCACAGCCGTCTAACCACCCAGGTACTACACTCCTTATCTTGGATCGCTCAGTGGACCTGGCGCCTCTCTTTATTCACGAATACACTTACCAGGTCTGGAGGCTGCACGTTACTTAGAACAAGTGAACTTTAACATTCTAGAGTTACAGCGCCATGTTGCTATTTTCTCCCTACTGAAGGGGGCAATAAGCGGCCTCTTCAAAGAATTTCGGCTTTGTATTTGAGCAGGCTCTGGCGTACGACGTTCTGGACCTTCCGGTTTGCTGTCGTATGCCGCCTCAGAAGGCTTCCCATGATACGCCAGTAGTCATGGAGGATGTCTATGAGTACGCAAGTAATGCATGCGTGATTGCGAGTAACTGCAGTGGGAGGGTAGTTGGTATTTTCAATTATCACGATACGTGCAACGCATCAGGACGCAGACTTGCAGCTGTTTTGCGATTCACCGCAGGTATGATGTGACAAACAACATGGGTTTGATTGAAAGGAAGAAGGTGAGCCGTTAAAGCTTTTGCATCGTGTGGTTTCTTACCAAGAACACATGAAACAGCTTATTTCAGCCATCTCCCCACACGGAATTGTGATCAGGCAATTCTTGGCGAACAAGACGAAGTGTGGGTTCGGTACCGTCATCAGCACGTTCAGGAAGTAAACCAAAGTGTCCAGGAGGAAGTTCAGCTCTTTCTAAAGGAAAACAGCACCGCCAAAGTGCAGCAAAATGTGGTAAGGCGTGGTGGTGACTCCCTGGCCACTCCTTGGATAATGCACAGCTAAACCACCTGGAGCGTGCCCTTCCCATGGAAATGCGTTTTGGGCCATCAATTTGTATGTTGTGCAGGCAACGACATCAGAGGACACCCTGCGGGCGATTCGCTCCCTTCCGCAGTACCAGGAGGCGCTCTCACGGGTAGGACTGTGCCCATCAAGAACATCTCGATAATTGCACCTTATTATTATTATTTGATCGTTGCTTTGCTTGCGGCGAATTTTTAGTATTGGACCCACGTCACGCTCAGTGAGAAGTGCTTTGATAAACTGCAAGAACTAAAGATAATGACTGTTGGAGCCGTGGAACAGGTATGGTCAAAGTCTGGTAAAACAAGGTTTGAAGGCCCATGGGGATTTTTCACAACCTTTGCGAGGCCGCACTTCAGGCATCAAATCAATCGCCTTTTCTAGCTAAAGTGCTGCTCAAAGTGCAGTGCCGTGTGTGGGACAGTGCGTAGTTTGTCGTCATTCCTTTCTTCCAGGATCTCTGCTGTGGCGTCGACAAAGATGGAAAGGAGATTAGCGCATCGAAACTGCAGGCAGCCGTTGGGTCACTTGTTTCTGATGACACTATTCAGTGCGTCTTCTTCCAAATAGGTGCACCTGCAACAGCTAGGAAGCCAGCGTGGAAGAGGTGAGAGAAAGCACCAAGCTCTTTAAAGTGCTGCAACAATTCTGGTGGGGTTCTACTTTTCAGGCCCGATGAGAAGCTTCGTCTACTCCTCCTGGAGTTTACACACATCCTTGGCTTGGATGCAGCGGATCGGACTAAGGTCAGTGCAGAGCAAAGCGGTTTCTTCGCACAGGGTGATGAATTGAACTTGAATAAATGCATTTTCAGTTTTCTGTCCCTGTTTCTCTGCAGGCAATGGAGACTGCACAGATGAGCCTAGTTAACCAACGTTGCATCCAAAGGTTCCTGGAACGTAGGTTGTTTCTGCCTCAACCCTGCTCGTGGTTGTTTGGGCAGACGCTGCGCAACCAAACACCTGCACGAATTGCGGATGTGACGCAGTTGAACTCCACTCAGCTTCCTTGTCACGCGAACAGGCTTCGGTACGCTGTGTGTGTAAGGGAAGACCAACCTGTTTTTCAGTAGAGCAGGATGTTCGTTGCTGTACTAGGTCAAGATAGTTGGTCCGCATGCTCTTCATTGGTTTCCCCATACTGATGTTGATCGAAAAATCATTAAACTTCAATTTTATACTACTTAGCACGGTGCCTGTTTGGTAACTTAATGCAGAAGTCCAAGCCTGTCCATCGATTTGAAGAAGACCGAGAGAAAATTCGGCACTTCAAGCACCGGGCGAAACGGGCCCGCTACGATCTGTCGAGGTTTGAACCTGCAGTCCGCGAGATCATGGAAGTGGGCAAAAGGAGGCACAAGACAGAACCTAGAGACGTGGAGGGCGTATTTTCGACTACACAGCTGGTATCTCAACCGTTCTGATGTGTTTTGAAACTCAGAAGGCAGTTGAAGGGACTCTGCATGGAGGTCGATTCCCTTTTGTTGATGAGCCATCGTGAGCCGCCTGAAATGCAGTACAGATGGAAATATCTGTTGACTTTTTCCCTCCAGCTTTATGATTTATTTGCATCGTATTTGTGTGCTGTACGGTTCGTGTACAGGAGAAGGATGGAAAACGAAGAACCAGTGCAGACGAAGCGAGGAAGTGTGTCTGGCCACTGTTGAGCTTAAACTTCTCGCGCCCTAGTTGTGGCATAGCTCCCATTTTATATTCCTAGCTTCGCACTTTGTTTTTTTTCTGCGCCTTCACTCAAGACAGCTCGTTTTATTCCGTTGCCTTCCTGGTGCTGCAGCTGCAGTCATTGGACGTTCGACGGAATGGGCGTGGGACTCCTCTGTCCCTGAGGTTGTTCAAAAGGTGAATTACTGCATATGACGAATGTCACTTTTGGTGCCTACCAGCTATCCAGCTTCCAGTCCGTGCGTCTATATGCTTGCGTTTTCTTACTGCAATATGCAGCCTCAGAGTTCTTCCCTAGTTTTGGACAAGTCCAAAAAGTGCCTAATCGTTTTTATTTTAGGGGGCATCGTGCAGTCTGAAATGCGATGCGCGTATGAAGTGTCAAAAGAACTAAACTGCGAGGTTTTCATCGGTGGGCGTTGTTTCCCCCCCTCCCCCTGCAATTCCGCGCCCTTAGTGTGCCATTCTAGTATAGGCTTCGTGCTAATGGTCGTGCTTGGTGCTGTTTTTGCCTTCACTGGTGATGCAGGTGGCACGAATATTCTCACACCCGGCCAAGTTTTGAAACAACTGAAGGAATAGACGCCGAATAGATTCGGAATTCCTTTGGTGTAACTGGCCTCTTTGTCTTCTATTTTGGTTTCCACACTTCCAAACGCCACTTTCTTAATTGCGCGCTTATTCGACGTGATTACAGGAACGGAGCTGACGGCTGTACATACCCAGCCCGTACAACCAACAAAATTTGTATTAGTTTAATTTCCTTCGAGCATTGGCCACACAGTGTTGCAAGTGCAAATCAGAGCCGCAGCATGTATCCGCGATGCCCTCAGATGACTTTTTGGAGAAGCAGTTGTGTCCATCGGCTGGGAGGTGCCGGAGAACAGAACCGGATCTAGACGCATAATATAAATGCATGGCATCCCCTGTGCGGCAGAGCGGGAAGGGCCCACATGGGCAACAGGGTCCCTACCACTTGCAGGTCTAGGTGCACACGGCATGGATTTTTCAGTAGTGGCTGCCATATGCACCGTCAGCTGATGGCAGTTCCAATTCCTGAAGCGTATGCTGAGCGTATGCTGGAAGTGTTCAATCCTTTTGGGTGCCGCTTGTCAGTGGAGCGCCTGACAGATTGGGTTGCCCGGACGGTAGAATAGCGTATCCAAAATTGATTTGCAGTCCCCAGCAGGCGCGACCCGCCACCTGCAGCGTTTACTTGAAAGTGAGGGATATCTCCACGCACTCCCTGGGAACGAACAGTGAAAGCCAACGACCTTCCTTAATAGTTGTAGGGGGCAGAAACACATATCACCCTTAGGGAATGGTGAAGGCTGCGGTATTTTCCTCCATCATTGTTTTTACTGAGAGCCAAGGCAATGCTTAGATCCGTCTCACTGAAGGGCGTAGGAACTGCCTTACATTATCTGCTCGGACTCCTTTTGCAGCATGTACAGGTACACCGTCTTTTCGCATGCCTCAGCGACCTGCGCCATTGAAGCCCTAAAGAAACTGTCACACTTGAGTTTCTAGTGCACCACCGATACTGCTTCCTGCTTTTTATCTATTCGTAGCAGTTGTGAATCAAACCTCTTGGAATGCCACGGGGATTTTCACGCTCTCTCCAGGGCCCAGCGCCATTTCCGGTTTCCTGTAAGAACAAAGCTTTTGATTCTAGGCAATTTGCGCGGGTTTGGCCCGTCGGATAGCCTCGCAAGTCTTATACAGTGACGAGCAAAAGCGCCTCAAGGACTTCACCTACTTCGGTGTCATGACGTTTTCGTCCGATGAAACAATAGTGATGCTCAGACCGACGTCGCTAGGATTTTGATACGAAAGCCTCTGCAAAATTCATTTGCAGAAGCAGGAAAACAAAAATATCGATTTGGAGGTGCTTTCCACTTTGTTAGGTCCTTAAGCCTCCGCGATTTAAGCTGTCCCGGTGCCTAAGGGGCAGCACGAAGCATGACTACTAAAGAAGGCGCCGTTTCCATTCTTGACTGCTCTTAAAACGGCCGCACTTGAGTTTGTTTTGCTCCCACGGGGAAGGTCAAATCGTAGTTCCTTGTGACTGGAACGACAGGATCTGAAAAGCACACTTCAACGATGGCGTTGACTGTTGAGCACAGGAAGTTACGTTTGGTAGATTTGCCGGTTCATCTAGTAAAGGGTCTTAGGTGCACGTACGATTGGAGCAGTTTGCAAGAGGGTTGCCTTTAGATTTGTGCTTGTCCCCTGTTTCATTCGAGCCATCGCTTGATGAGTCTTTTTTTTCCTTTTTTGACTTCTTCTTTGACTTGTCTCCTTTATTGTCTTCTGTAGCGGCTTCCTTATTTTCTCCTGTAGCATCGTGCTCGTCGCTCTTATCCTTTTTCTTCTTCTTCTTGCCATCTGGAGCACCTGACGCGTCGTCATGCCCCTCATGCGTCTCCTCCTCCTCCTTTTTGTCGTCGCTCTTTTTCTTTTTTTTCTTGGCATCTGCAGCAACTGATATGTCGTCACGTCCCTTGTGTGTTTCCAATGCCTCTTTTTTGTCGTCACTCTTATCCTTTTTCTTCTTCTTCTTGCCATCTGCAGCACCTGACGCGTCGTCATGTCCCTCAGGTGTCTCCACGGCCCCCTTTTTGTCGTCGCTCTTATCCTTTTTCTTTTTTTTCTTAGCGTCTGTTGTTTCTAAGTCTCTTTCACTTCCTTCGTGAGGCAAGGCAATGTCTTTTGTTTCTTCCTTTTTCTTTTTCTTTTTCTTTTCCTCGGTGCTGCCAGACTCACCTGCGGTCCCTTCCAGTTTTTCGTCAATTTCTTTAGCCGTGGCCTTTTCCTTCTTGCTATCCTCCGATTTCTCTGAGGCAGCTTTGCTACTGTCCTGAGTGCCGGAATCTATTTTATCCGCGTGTTTTCCCTTTTTCTTTGTCTCTTCTTTTGACAGTTCCTCGGACTGCCCGTCAGCCAAAATCTCCCCATCTGGTGATTTCTTTTTCTTCTTCTTGGCGTCAGACTTTGTTTCTGTGCCTTCGTCTTCTTTGGCGTGTTCTTTTGCTTTAGACTTGCTTTTCTTTTTCTTTTTTTCACCCGCGTCTCCCGAGTCAGCGCCGCCCGCAGCTTCTGTTTCAGGTGCTTCGTTATTGGCAGTTTCCCGTGCTTCTTGGCTGTCGGCTTCCTTATCTTTGCTGTGTTTTGACTTGTGGTGCTTCTTCGCCTTATCGGCATGTAGTGTTGACGACGATTGCTCGCTGCTCTGGCTGCATTCTGTCTTTAGAGTTGTACCACTCGACTCCTCGGAGTTTGAGCCCTCTTCCTTATCCTTGGACCTTTTCTTGGGCTTGCCTCTGGAGCTGCTAGTGTTCGATGGTTCTGAAGCTGCTTCGGTGTCGCCGCTAGCTGTGCCTGATTCATCGTCAGTCTTCTTATCTTGATCCCCCTTGTGCTTATCCTTCGATTCTTTTTGCTTTTTCGTGGAGAAGTGCATGTGCTGAGCAGCTGCGGGCAATACATATGGTTTTCTATCCCAAGATGGCATTGTATCAAGATATAAAACAAATATGTCATTGCTGGAAAAGTCTCTTCTGAGCATTAAACGCCTACCATCTTGCGTTCTACTTCCCTCAACCACAGCATAATTTGCCTGCTCTTCTTCCCCCGGAGTTCCTGAGGCACCTTTCTGTTCTGAACTCAACTGATGACTGCTGCCTGCTCCACTTATGCTTTCCTCGCTAGTGCGTATATGCTTAGCATTTGCACCAGCCCCATGCCTAGAAGCGTGGGGTGGAAGATCCTGCGGAAGCACAGGGACCCAAGATGTGCTCGTTTGGAATTTGCGCAGTCCCGCCTAAAATGAGAATGCATGAAGGGAGGAGCGGAGGCCTTCGCTTTTTGCTCAACTTTGAGCAATGAGGAGACACAGAAGCCGATGCTCCGTTTTTGAAGGCTCACCGGTAAGAAGCTACTTACAGCTGCGTTTGGACGAGAGGGAGGAGATTGATGAGAAACAGGCCCGACCGCTTTAAGAGGGGCGAGCGGTCCATCTTCGACAAAGCTAGACGGCTGCTGCAGTGCTCGCTGGACGCGCTGTGCGACGGCGTCCGGAGTTGGCCACTTGCCGCAGGTTAGTTTAGAGAAGATTTGCTGCAGTGAAGTGCAACTGAACTTCGGGGAAACTTTCAGCTGCGCTGACGTTTTGCTTACGTTTATCTTGACTTACACTCCTTTTCCTAAACTGCCAAATGTTAGACCTTCTACAACCAGCAAAGGAACTCGCTAGCACGTCAGGTGTAATGTGCTTGCCTACAATTCTTCTGTTGATGGAGGGAATCCGTAGAAACACTTCAAACGCCCCTAGTCGGGGATACCGAAACCTACAAGTAATTCTTCCTGTCGCGTCCACGGCATTATCTACAGAACAAATGAACACCTTGACTATCGCGCCCAATAAGAAAAATAAGTGAGCGTTCCAGATCACTGATCTTCCCAAAGAGTGTTGTGAATGAATTGGGTCGCTTTTGCCTCGTATTCTCAGGTAAATCAAAAACGCTACTCCATTTTGACGACTGTTTATTGAAAAGAAAACGGACAGTGCGTGTTGCTGTAAGGGTCTCTGACAAGAATTATGCCGTCGTGCCTCCCCAAGTTTGGTTGAGGATTTACCTGCAGGCATAAAGGAAGCAATTTTAGAGCTCCTGGGATAGATGAACGCTACTGGTAGTAGGGTTTCTGCGGTGTGGTAGAGTGAACCTTTGCATGTTGTTTGACCACTCCTTGAGAGCTGGCCTCCATGAAGAGCGCTACAGCCAGCTATTGGTTTGTTTAGGCTCGACTTACGAAAACTTGTACTTCAGACGAGACATTCGCTGAAATGCTCCGATTGACTGCGGCACAGAGTACCGGCGAAAGTCGGCTCAGTGCAGTCGCCATGCATCCTCTGAAGGGCGGCGACTACGAGTGCTCTATCAGGGACTGTTGCCAACACAGTTCAGTGCTTGGCAAAATTATCTGGTACTCTGATAAAAGGAAGATCCGTCTTGTGCTCATGAAGCTGGCGTTTTGGCTGGAGTTAAAACACCCACCTTTGGAAGCATAATCCTCATATTTGCTTTCGATATGGCGGGTATAGGTTTGGTGAGCATCACATCCGATGCTGCAAGGCAATTACGACGACAGCCTCACTTGAAGCCGAACTTTACTTACTACGCAGTATTCCTATGAACTGCACTGCTTCACCCTGGAGCCACTATGCCGCGAAAAGGCTGTCCGTAGATCCGCTAAGGGCACTACTGAATGTCGCTCCCACCTCACCAGTGTTCAATTTCCACTGTAACTCCTCCGGAGCTAGCCATCCTCCCGAAGAAAGTGACTGTTACAGCTCCCTTCTACTTCTTCACTGGTTTTTTTGTTTCACGGCTAGACAGCAGGAAACACTGCTCCGCCCGATAAGGGTCCCATATCAAACCCAAAAGCAGGCGCCTCCACAGAATCGTAAGGCTCGACTCAGCTCCTTCGCTCCTAACAAAAACCTAATCAGGTGCATGAGGTGTCTACCAGCGCTAGCAAAGCACCTTCAGTCAGCCATCGTGGCAAAGGGCCCGCAGCGGGCAGACAGCTTGTAAAAGAATCTACAATCACTGGTACTACGCATGGAGAAAAGCACGCAGCCTTCGTTCTGCGCATTGGGCTCTTGCGTCTAAGCTGAATTCTATCGTATCACGTATGGCGGTGCACTGCAACACGAGTTGTGATAAAGGGTCCATTGACGAGGCAGTTGGGCAAAGCAAAGTAGTGTCTGTGTAGTTAAATACATTCAGGATGCTCAGCCTCATGCCCAATGGAGCGATTTGAACATGGCAGCTCAGAACACGCCAACAATGACGACGCACCGCCCACTCTGCGCCGCGGATCACCCACGAATGGCCGCCAATGCTAACGCAGCAGCGAATTCGATTGCCTCAGGCCTAAAACAACAGAGGAGACGTAAAAGTGACGGCTCATACAGAGTAAGTGAAATAAGGCACACGCAATGCTTATACCACTGAAGGAGCGATCATGCAGGCTTTGACTGCAACGACAATTCCTCAGTAGCTGTAGTACGGCTCTTCTGGATGCATTTGCGTCCATGATCAGGGAATGAATCCGAATGAACTTAAACCACTGGTATTATGTCAAGCAGCTTCTGACTTCCACATGAGGCGGTGGAAGACCTGGTAATTTGGGGCTTGGCTTCAGCCCTTCCTTAGCCCGTTCTGCACCGCCAGCCGCCTTGTCACTGGCTGACCGCACTGCAATACTCTTTCCGTGTTGTCTTTTCTCGGCAGTGCTGTATAATATGCATGCCATGCTTGACTGCATATCCTGGGACAGGAGGAGCGGCGACGTGGGTTGCTACTATTTCTGCTATCAACTCGAATGGCTGCTCGGTGCCAGGTACATGCGGCACGCTTTTTGTAAAAAAGTGTTTGAGGCGCGCTTCTTTGACCTCTAGAGTGCATTGGACAACCCATATGAAACTAGTTCACTTCTGCTGGGAGAGACAACGGCAAGGCTTCGGAGTTTTGCGAGGTCGCTCAGGACGCGCGACTGCCGGCGTGCGAGCTGTGTAGCTTCATTGCTTGAGGCTGCGACTTCGTGTTCTACTGTTCCAGAACCGCCGGTCGGAACCCGCCAAATTATAACTTTACTCACAGCAAGTTGCGGCCGGGCCATCTTTTAGAGTTGCGCTTGCTTGGAGACGTGTTCTGTTGCCGTCCGGCCCGCGTGGCGATGTTTAGGTGGGAAGCTGGCCTCGTGTTGAGCCGACTGCGAAGACTTCTCTCATCGTACCTCACTCATCTGGTTGGCCGTTGACTGGACCACCACGAACGTCGATAGTAGGCACGTCTGGAGAGCAAGGCCACGCGCACATCGTGCCGTGTATGGATCCTTGAGGTGAATCGTTTCGTGTTCTTCCGTTCGTCTGTTTTAGGATTGCTACTGTTCGCAATCCAGCTTGCAGATAGAGAAAATGGAAGCTTACGGTGGACCGTGCAGTCTGGAACCACTGGATTCTGTTCGTTTTCCGTGGCTTTTCTTGGGCGATAGGAGGGTTGCACGAAATGAACAGCTCCTGAGGAAACAGAAGATTGCGTATATTGTCAATTGCACCCCCCCCTGCGGGGATGGAGGGGTCCCCAATTTCCATGAGCGCTTGTCTGTAGGATCACGTCTTGCATTCAGGTACTTGCGGGTTCCTATCTTTGATACGCAGGCCGAGACGCTGCAGCCTCACTATGAGAATGTGTGGGAGTTCATGGAAACTTGCCGCACACGGGAAGATGGTAACCTTTTAATACACTGCAATCAAGGAGTTTCTCGGTCGGTTGCCTTCATCTGTTCGTATCTAATAAAATACGAGGGCATGTCTTCGGATGAGGCATTGGCATTCGTCCGCCGCCGAAACCCTTTGGCGCAGCCAAATGAGTCGTTCCGCTCGCAGCTGGAAGTTCTTTACGAATGCGTGAAGAAGGAACCTCGTTCAGTTCACTCGGAGCCCCGACGGTTGCCACAAGCAGGGTGGTTGCCGCCCCATGCAACTGCCCGGAAGAGGGCTGCATCCTGTTCCCTGCCGAATGGAATGCCACAGCGGAAAGTCATGCGATTTATTGGCCCTGCACGGCCTCCAGTCACAGATGAAACTTCCCCTAGCAGGGAGACTGAGGGAGGGCGTTCCGGCAGGGAAATGAACACGCCTCCAAGCAGTAGCAGTTCCGGCTCCTCGACGAATGTTAATTCATTTCCTCAGGGAGTCACTGACACGGGAGCGGAACGAGCGGCTCTTGCTGACGGGGAACCCATTCAAGAAGGGAACCAGATACAGGCTGAACGGGCCTACGACGAGGCTACAACCGCAGTAGATGGAGAAGGCGTTAAAGGGAATTGTTCAAATCCTGCATGCGAGTTAAGTGTGCATTCAGTTTCAGATGCGGAGGGTAATGACGGAATACCCGTTTCTCCTGCAGATGTTTGTTGCGAGCAGCTTGTGGGATGCAAAGACACCCCGCTGCATCAGGATCCTCATGCTGTTGATTCAGTCATCTCTTCCCCCTGTGTGCCATCAGAGCAACAGCCGCAGCATTCAGCTTGCCTACAGGGGTCATACGGCGACTCAGAAACATCGGCTTCTGCTGTTACAGATACGCAAGCAGCCGTAGAAGAATATCGGGGTCCAGTTGTCGCTCACCGAGCGGCAGCAGTCGAGGGCAGCGTCTGTGGGGAGCAGAACTTGGTGGATGCAAACGTTGCAGATCACACTGTGGTGCTTAACAGCGCGTGCGAAGCACCTAGTTGGAGCGTGCCGCCGTTTGCCGACTCGCCGGAAAATCGCCAAAAAACGAGCAGCAGTGCAGTGCAGGCGGCTGTCTTGAGCGCTTGAGAGCACCTCGGTTTGCCAGTCAAAATCGTGAACTTGCAGAGCGTAGGTCAAGACCACAAAGTGAAGTTTGTTCGGAACCGTTGACCAGGTTTCTTCGAACGTAGTGGGCAGTGGGCAACTCTGCTTTCCTACCTGGCGGACGTGGTGTGAAGGGTATTGCATCCCTGCGTGTTTCATTTTGAGTTACGAACGTGGCTGCAGCAATGCCCGCACGTCTTATTGCGGTGTGATTCTATGTAGCCGTAGTCTGCTTTCAGCTCTTGTCCCTTCTCAATTTTCGTCATTTTGCTGATCAGCATGCTGTAGAGACTTTTCCTGCAGGGTTTTGTGTTGTGCGGCTAGCTGCAGCGCCGATGTACTACGACTGACGCAGGCTGCACATCTTTGTCCAGTCTAGGTCCCTAGGACAACGCATTAATAAGTGATTAGCAAGCTCGGTCAGAAAGAGCCGCCCTACGGAGCATCTGGCGGTGAAGGAGCATCTCGAGTTAAACCACTTAATACCAGCGGCTCTAGCTTTAAACGCTAGAAACTGCTGTTCTGTGGGACGGGGGACACGAATGTCGACGGTCACCCGCGCTTTGGCTGGCGCGTGGAAGCAACTCAACTGTAGTGTAAACTTTCGTCAGACCCTGCCAGCACATGCTAGTAACATATTTGTGACGCTGCTCAGAAGCGATGCGCACACTGTTAAGTTCGCACTAGGGAAGTGAGTGGAGCTGCTGCTTCACCGGAATCGTTTTTGTTCAGCATTTTCTACTGTGCCTCTGCCTGCTGCTCCTGGGCGCGCTTCATGAGAACTTCCACCTCTTTTGCAGGTAGCGACCGCTGCTCCAGAACAGTGGGGTCCTGGGGGTCAAATTGTAAAACCGCGATTTCAAGTTTATCTGCACTTGGCGCTGCCGTGTCCATTGTTTTGTTGAGAACTTTGGCTGCTAAATCAAGCGCCGCCGGTACGTCCATATCATCTCGCAACTCCTGCGTCAAGCACATTTTCGCATCAGCAGGTAGTAGACACAAACTCCAACTAGGGCAACGTAGTACGGCGATGCCCCGTCTGCCACCGATAGAACTCGGACGGGCGACAAGGCGAAATGTATCGTCCAACAGCTGCATCAAACGAACCCCAACAGTTCATGGTGCATACCTGTTTCAGGATTGTCTGTGCTGACTGGTTGTTCACGCCAATAGCTGTCGCCTTCCATCCAGAGTAATTGCCCGATGGGTCGGTATGATACAGCTGGAAGCCGTAGTGCTTGTCCCAACCAGCAAACAGAAAGCTTACGCCGAATGGCCGCAACCCACCAAACTGTGTGTAAGACTGCACACAAAACATTCTAAAATACCCGGATGTGTCAGGCGCCAGCGACTGCGTATAATCAAGATGCCCGCGAGTTCCCCACTACAGTTGTCTTTCCCAATGCATTACAACCGCTCTCGCGCAAGGTATCGAGCAGTCTTGAATCCATGCTTACTTGCTTGATGTCGCATAGCTGTACCACCAGCTGCTCGATTGGTTGTGGTTCTCCGTACTGATACAGAAAGCGTTGAGCGTTAACTCTTGCTTGATTAATCAGGATGTTTGCGTCAGCTGTTAATCCCGCCACTGCGCACATCACGTGGTTGTCGACCTGAACAAATGCGCCGTTCATCAAAAGCGCTTAGTGCCTATGCGCCATGGCGTAGTAGCCTACCACTGCAAATCCGCGTATACCCGTCGCTCCAAAACACATGCCAAGTCTATTTCTACATCACCAGAGCGTATTACCACGTCCACCAACCTCACTTCAATATCTGTCTAACGAAGAAAAGAGGGCCGGTGTTGCTGTAAACGACGCAGAAGCCCGGCTAACTTCAACTGCAAGTCTGTTGGGATCTTTTGTAGGTCTCACCTTGTATAGCTTTTCTTTGGTTCTTCCATGATCAAGCAGCTTCGAGGTAACCATCTTGTCAGCAGCCAAGACAACTCCATCCTTTGCCAGAATGCCTAGTGTGGACGAGGCGTTGTTAATAGCCTCAAGAGCGTACTCTACCTGGTAAAGTCTCCCCTCGGGAGAGAAAGTGGTCGTGCGCGAGTCGTACCGGCGCGACATTCTAGACGTAGGTAGAGTTCCGAAGGTCTCTCACTCGCTCTCCCTGGGAAGGCCTAACGCTCACCAGACAAATACAACCTCTCACCAGACAAATACAACGGCCAAAACTATCGATCAAATGCCCTTCCCAGATGTGGGATTAGCTACACGAGTGTTGACAAATCTCCTTGTCCGAACGAAATGCTTTAGTTAATATGGTCACAATTAGCGTAAGTAGAAACACGTGATGCCGCGGTTTCTTGTAGAGCCAAATTCAGTAGAAAAATGCTCAAACGAATCACGAAGAATGCAAAGCCCGACATGCCCACCCTAGCCATATGGTATTATCCATGGAAGTTTGTTGCCGTTAATGTGCAAAAAAAAACGAACCTTCTGCCACCTCCTAAGGGGCGTAATCAATACAGAAAGTTGAGAGATGGCTGTGCCTCACGCTGTCGGCGGGGACGGAATTGGGCAGTTCTGCAAGAAGTGGTGGGGGAATAGATTGCCGCATGGCGACTGTAAGAAGTGGAACGAAAAAAGAAAATAGCTTCATTATCGCATTAATCCAAGACATCCCCTAACACGCGCCAGGTGCATGCCGTCGAGTGACTGGCCAAGCATGCAGCCAACCTGCGGTGAGCAAGTGTGCCACGACGAGAATTAAATGACGGGCGTGAACTGCCTTCGGAAGCAAAATGGAGCCAGTTGAACACGTCTATGTTATAACCCTGGTATAATATGTGATATAATATGATTCAATATGCGAGATAACGTGATACAGAAACTGGGAAAGACGAGGCTGATGGCAGCTGCCTGTGTAGCATGCCCTGTCTTAAGCTGGCAAGTGAATTAATACTTGTCTGCCCGCTGGCTACTGAATTCCAAGTAAGTGTTTTAAGAATTATTTACAGTGTTTTTTGCGGGTGATGCGAGGACGGGCTCTGTTGCGCTCTCATTCGGTTGCCTTCCAGCATGGGCATGGCCTAGGTTTTTCCATTTAGAAGAGTCTTACATTAGAGAGATTAGGATGGTTTTTCCACCACTTATTCAGGGTGGAATTTGACTGGAGGGGGATTTTGCTACCCCTGGACGGCCAGGTTACAGCGGCTGTCTACCTTAGTTTTTACATGATGATGCGCGGCCCCTTTTAAGAATTTAAGAATACGTATTTTACTTGTATTTTCAAGAGGCTACACGCTCAACCAATACTAGGGTATTACAAGCATTATCTGCCTGACGGTGGTACATGTTCTTCCCTTTGTGTGCAAGCTGGCCACTGAATGCCCAGTAAATGTTGAACAATTGTCTGCAATGCCAGCGCAAGTGGGGTTTGGGAATAGTTGGTTTTGAGGTCACTCTGCAGCAGCTGTTGCAGCAAGGTACACTGCGACCCAAGATATTCACACACTTTTGCTCAACAGCTACCTTTGCACCTCTCTGACCAGGACGCCTGGCAACTAAACGCGAAGTGAGTTTCTTGCAAGAACTCCTATTTTGCGTTTTCTGACGATGTTTTCAGCTAACAACGGTTCTCAGCTAAGATAGAATTTGGTTACATTTGGTAGCATCCCATGATTCATCAGGGAAGGCATGCACAGCGGATCGCAGCATCACTGCTGGACGGCCTGGTGCACGGCATTGATTAGGGCACTAAGACAATCTGCGAAAAACAAAAACGCGAGCGTCTCTGGGCATTCTCCTAAAAATATTTGCCAAAGCCTCAACCTAATCCCTTCCCATATTGAGATAGACCGCAATGCCGCATCGAAAAGTATCAGTCCTTGGTGAGCAGAAGTCTAGCAGTAAGCTCAGAGCTGCTGTATCCATGTTACATGGCAGGACTGTCCCCTGGGAAGACCCAGTTGGCAACCCGCTGGGCAGCGGAGAGGGAACAAAGGGATGAAAGGTTCAAACCCGCCAAGATCTTGGATTACTTATTCATCATGGATGAAACATGTCAGTTTCACTGCCTTGCTGGAAAGGAAGAAAACGGGTTTGGAAGTGACCAGGCGAGCACAGAGTTAACTTGAGGCGGAACTGTTGGTGCCGATGCTGCGGGGCAGGGGGGGAGGCGGAGTTCCCCTGTTTGATCTGTCTGTTCCCCTGACAGAGCTGTCCGAATCTTTGCTCCTCCAGTTTCTTAGCTCTTTCGCAGACCTACAGTATTGATTTGTGCAACCTCGTTTACTGCAAACGAAGCAAATGCGTCGCTCGGTAAGTCCCGCCGAGTTGCTGTCGATTACATGCTTTCATCTTCTCATGGACGTGGCTAGCATTCGTAGCCACAATAGCAAAAGGCTTTATTTCCAGGTCATCTTTAGAACCGATTCGTTTCTTCTCAGCTAGGGCGGTGGAGACGGCTTGTTCTCCCCCATTTGGTGCACTTGTTCATCTCGCCATGGTCAACACTTTAAACCCTTAACACCCGCTCCTCTGCCCAGCTGGTTATCCATTGCTTCCCTGCGGAGGACATTCCTGTAACGAACCATTGATATAGGATTGTCCAGCCAGCCACTGGTTTTCTGTTCACCAAAGACTGATGATTCCCGATATAGCGCTCTATCGATAGTTCCCCACTTATGAAGTAGCCTGCTCGCTTGCCGACACGGGAACGAACATGCATCCCAGGGCGTATCGGAGGGCTTCCATAGTCAGAATGCGCTCCGGTAAAGTGGTTCTCTTGCTCAGATAGAATTAACACTGGCGTGACCTCCCCCATAGTGTCGAAGTGTTTTCCGGTGCATTTTGGAGATGAAGGGAAAAGTCCAGAGAGTCAAGCAGCTCCTCCGCCGCCCCCGCATCGCGGCAACGGCCGTCACATCTGGACCAGCACAACCGATTCATGAAGAAGGTAGAGGCGTTCTCCATGAAATGTGTTTGCCGTACAGGCATTTTCCCCTGGGTATGATAGGTATGCTGAGCTAGTATAAATGCGACACGGCTCCCAAAGTTTGTCGCCTCCCCGCGAGAGGGCAGACTCTGACGGCTGAGGCTTTGAAAGAGTTCGGGGAGCATTTCAAACCTGTTAGTACTTTTCACAAGCTGCGGTAGCAGTCATTGCTATGCACCAGGACACCCCGCTGTTTGAGAAGGGTTCGCCGCTCGCACCTGTCCCGATAAACCATGCGATGCTACACTTGGTAGGACCGCATGGCTGGTCGGGACAGACAGACAATGCGGTGCTACCAAGTGTAATTAGCGTCCCCGGTCCTACGCAAAGATCGCTGAGAGGCGCAATCTAGTCAAAAAAACTTAAGATTCCTAATGCAGCTGACCACCCCTCCAGGCCCCAGGCGTTCTGGGTACAGAAGACCAACAGCCTAGTGCCGGGGGAAAGGAGACGCCCTGCCATGAGTTGCAGCGCACCTCGGTGCAACTGATGCTGTAAGGCACCTTCATATGCATGCACAACTAAATCCACTTTGGGCATCTGCATGAACAGTGTAGAAGTTCCTTGTATTTCGGTTTACGCTATGGCTGCCTTCTAAGGCCAAACAGATGTTCACGTTGTACTAGTTTCAGAAGGAGCATGCTGCAACCCTCGTCACAACTCACCGCTTTCCCCGGCTTAAAACTCTTAGCTTAGGTATTTCGAGTATATACAGCTGCCTCTTCGTGCCTTTTTTCCACTAACGTGGGAAGAGAACGAGCGTGCATTCGCACGCCCACTTACTTGCATGAATACACAGGGAGCATTTTTAAAAAAAATTAGAGGCAGAAAATATTACACACTCGCGGCCAGAAGAAATGTGCCGCGAAAGTCCGCGATTTTACCAGATGAGTGTCGTAAGGTGCAGTCAGTCAAAACGGCTTACGGCAAGGGTTCCTAAGGACAAACTGACTTCCCCTCCAGTCCCCAGGCGTTAGGCGTACAGTGGTACAAGGTCCCGGAGCCGGGGGAGAGGAGACACCCTAACACGAGTTACACAACACTTCGTTGCAGCTGATGCTGCAAGGCACCTCCGCATGCAAGCACAACTAAGCCCCCTTTCGCTATTTAGTAGTGCAAGAGGCAATTGCTGTACTTCCTCATGAGCGCAGGGTGCCTACTGAGGCCAAGCAAGTATTCATGGACCAACTCTGGACAGACAGTCCTAGAAAATATGTGCGGCGGCGCCTCTTGTCGGCAGCACACCCCGTCAGCATGCGCTGAAAAGGCTGACGCGGGAAACAAGGCGCCAGTAAAGGAGGACACACGGTAAAAGTCCCAAAGTGCATAGAGCGAACAGGAACATACCGCTGATGGAGAGAGTACAGGGAAGTGCTCGCGGCAAGGAAACGGAAGCGTCCACCGGAGTGAAGTTGTAGTGCCGGGCACACTAATGATGCTGGCGAACTGCCCTAGGGAGCAAAAAGAAGCGACTAAAACATGTCTAAATTGTAAATGTGATATAATGGGTGATACAATGAGATATATGAAGTTATATAGCCCGATATAATATGCCGAGAAGGCGAGGCTCTGATGGTGGCCAGACCCTACGGGCTCAGCAGCGGAGCCCATCTGAGTGGCAGACACTCTGCAGCTGCCAGCACCTCTGTGCACGCAGCGAAATAATTTAAGCGGTGGAAGTTCTCTCTTTCTTAGTACAGAACAGAGCTCGCGGATACCAGAAGCAGGTGTCAAATATTTTAGGTAATGAATCTAGAGAATCCGCGCAGGTTATTTAGAAGTCTAGTTTAGTTAGCTGGTCGCAGAGACTCACTTAAGTGTCTAGCAGGGCTAGGCGCACTACACCGCTGCTGCTGGTCATTGTCCACGTAGATGATAAGAAAGGTGCGCCCTTGCATTGCATATGCCTACATCTAAAGTATACTTTCGAAACCAACCGCATTTTGCCTTTCCTGGGGGGCTTGGGGAGGCCGAGCGGAACTGCGCTGCCGTGCTTCTTGGGCTTCCCCCCGGCACAGCACAGTGGCTGTGTGCACATGTGCTGCGGGCGTCCTGTTGTAAATTTCTCGATTCTTTGCGTTGGATATTTGATTACTGAGTTTAGATCCTTGAAATATCATAGGCGGGGCCTCTCTTGAGCAGCTTGGGTATCTGCCGACTGCCTCAGAACATCTGAGCTGTTTCCCCTCAACCCCAGCCCTGTATTCAAACACCTCAACTACGAACAAAAGTCGAGATGGCGGATCAGCTCACCGAGGAGCAAATTGCAGAGTTCAAGGAGGCATTTAGTCTCTTTGACAAAGATGGAGACGGAAGTGAGCTCCTGTGATGGGAGTCATTCTTTCCCTGGAGGGGCCCGAGCTGCTGGCGCGGCTGCTGTTCTTGACTCGTCTTGCTTCAGTGGATGCAATACAACGACTAACCTTTATTTTGTTGAATCGATTCAGACTGTCTGATTCCTTATGCTGCTTTTCTTCCCTCGCTTCCTCTTCCATGGGCCCCTTTGGGCCGTTGTGCGCACAGCGGCCTCAACGGGCAGCTAGAGTTCTGCTTCGAATGTTCAAACTTGGTACTGCATTTTCCTTTTGCAGTGTCGTATTTTTATTCTTAGTGGGAAGAGACGCGTACGAGACACAAGCGGCGAATGCGCCGCATGGTGGATGGGGGAGCACAGGCGCCGTGGTTGACGAATATGCATGTGGCATTCTTTCCTTCGTGCTTGTGGCATTTGGTTTGAAATGATTCATTGCACTGCATCTGATATGACTGTTTATACCGATTTCCTCCAGATTTATAGTTTGTTCCGGGTTTGGAAGGCGAACTGGCGCTCCCACTGATGAGAAAAGAGGATTTCCATGGTGGCTGTTCTGCAAGCTTTGGTGGATATTTTCCTCTTCCCACTCCGGCCTGCATTTTCCTCCTTTTATATTGTTCTGTTTGTGGCGCTGTGCGTGCTCCTGTTCCCTTTGCAGCGATCACAACCAAGGAACTTGGGACTGTGATGAGGTCCCTGGGTCAGAATCCCACGGAGGCGGAACTCCAGGACATGATTAACGAAGTGGACGCGGATGGCAACGGTACGAATACCCATACATTCACATCCTTTGCTAGGTGGTTGCTGGTATCCACATGGATCTCTTTTTTCGATCGTGAGCTGCAGCTATGTGAAGAAGTTATGGAATGTAAGGCAGGCTTCTTGCTCTTTGGGAGCGGGTGTACGCACAGGCACGATTGACTTCCCTGAGTTCCTAACGCTGATGGCCCGTAAGATGAAGGATACAGATTCGGAAGAGGAGTTGATCGAGGCCTTTAAGGTCTTCGACAGAGACGGCAACGGCCTGATTTCCGCAGCTGAGCTACGGCACGTGATGACGAATCTGGGAGAGAAGCTAACGGACGAGGAGGTCGACGAGATGATTAGAGAGGCAGACATAGACGGAGACGGGCAGATCAACTACGAGGAGTTCGTGGGCATGATGCTTGCCAAGTGAATGTGCGTCTGCAGTGGCTAGCTGGAAAGTCGAGTGCTACAGGACGCAGGGCGCCCCATGTGGTGCCTCCAAACCGCCGATAGCCAAGGTTTTGTAAAGAGCTTATACTGTGCATTCCGGTGATCCTGGCATATTTCTTGAATGCGTGAAGAAGAATGGGGAATGGGGTGGGTGGAGACGGTTAGCTCCTTGGCCCGTTCGTCCGGGGCCTATACGGTTGAGCGGTTGCTCTTGTCGCAGTGTCACGCCGTCAGTTGCTGCTGCCCGGCGGTTGGGGAGCGGCATTATCCGTAGGCAGGCGTCCTTCGCTGTACACAGCCGATGTTCGCCTTATGCCCAGCCTGCCACGGGGTAGCCAGCTAGCCAAGGCCTTCGCTGCACACTCGTGGAGTTTTTGACAAGAGGGAGACATGATGGGGAGCCAGCGCTGCTGCTGGGACACTAGCTCCAGCTGGCTTGCACAGCCATTCAGCGTGGCCAACCCCTCACCTCTTGCGGACCTCGATTCGCGGCTCCCAGTCAACTATTATTGTCTCCGGGGTTAACACAGTCCCTTTGCACCAAAACTCTAAGCCCCGTATGGGGCGGTTGGGGATGCTCGCGTTATGCTTTGGTTGCGCAAAATCCCCTGCTGTGCCCTGTGAGCTGTAGACCAGTCCGTAGTACCTCGGGGCATCCTACGCAGTGCACTGCCTATCCTACAGATGTGCGTATGGAGGCATGTGAAAGTGATGTAACAGTATACATATTCGCCTCTTCTTTCCCATAAATATGATTGTGTGGGCCGTAACTAAGTAGCTAACGAGTCGCCATTCGCCCCTACTCAATGCAGCGATACACAAAACAGAAAAGGACGAATTAGAAGTCTCGAGTTTGGGGGTTAGGACCCTGCGGCGCGGCCTGCTGACCGCGCACCGCGTGGTCCCCAGATGGTGAGCGGCTCTTTTTATATGTTGGACACAGTAACCTCCACTTCAACACCGGGGTCGATGTTGATGGACGTGATCTGCCGAACCACGTCGCTTGCTGAGTGCAAGTCGATCAAACGCTTGTAAATACGCAGCTCGAACCTGTCGTACGTGTTCGTTCCTGAAACCATCGGTACGCAGAAAACCAACAAAGAGGCATCATATATGCAGTCCTCACACGCACTTTACAAACTCGCGCCTGCTACGGAAAATGCTGGACCCTGCATGCATCTATAACGAGCGGGAGAAAATGGGACTATGCATCGAATGTGGATAACCTGTATCCACATTCGATGCATAGTCAGCAAGGAAACATACACACAGGATATCCGCACTTGGTAGTGGAGGAGACTTCATCATCTGTTGTATCACTCACCCTCTCCACACGGCGATTTCCTAGTGGTGACCCGCAGGGTCTTGACGGGTAGGCGTACCGGCCCATTTGTCTGCAGCCTCCTCTGTTTTGCCGCTCCAATAAGCTCCGTACACACTGCGGATAAACAGAGTATGCAGAAAAAAGCAGAGGACACAGGCAGAGGCAACAACAAAAGGAATTGCGAGAGATGAAATGACGCCCATACACAATGTTGCACCGAAGTGCTCATACGCCCTGCACCGTATAAAGGGAAAATGCTGCGAAGCGCTAGTAATCTGAACAAGCGCCGGCGCAAGGCAAGAATGTACGAAACTAGGCGGGAGCTTCCAACCCCCTCTCCCTGCCTCGTCCGTGCGAAGGAGAGATATGAAGGACGTTGTCTTAATGAGTAAAGACGCTGCCTTTGCTCCACGCATTTAGAAGGCAAAAGAGGCACAGGTATTCAGGTGTCTCGCCAGGTGCATGACATGATACACGCCTTGACAGCTGCGCATGTTGACACCGAGATGAACTGATCAGGCTCAAGGAGGGGTAATTTTGCTCATTTTGATTCCTCACCACGCTCGATGGATTTCAAATCCTTCGAGGTAAGCGTTATGCGTATCCTGTGGAGCCGCTGCTCCTCCCCCTCCAAACCCTCCTTGAGCGCCTTGCTCATGCTGGTGGCTACAGAGGAAAAAGGAGGTATAAGTTAGGAATAATAAATCCTAAATACCGCCACAATTGGAAAATGCGTCTCTCCGAAAGCCAGCATCACCCACTATTCCCCACATAGAACTCCGTCGGGCTTTAGGCTACAGCAGCCCCACTAGGCGGTGGGTGCTCTCCCGCAGCCGCTGGCTGCCCCACTGCGGCCGCTTCTGTCGGGCTCTCAGTGGCGTTCGGCTGCAGCCCCAACTGCAACATTGTTAAACAACGCTAGTGGGGTGCTGTTGCATTCGCTACCCCCACGCTGCTACGGCTGCCTGCTCAGAGCAGGCTTTCTCGCCTTCTTTCATCTGCTGCACCACGGGGCCCTTTCTTGTATTTCGCGGGACTTGTGCAGTTTTCTACACGTGTTTACTTGTAAATCCTGCAAACTCCCACTCAAGAAAGATGACAGCAGCGGCCACCCAAAAGAAACGCCCAGTTAAGGGCACTAAGGAGCCGGTTCGGCTTTATGTTCGAGGCATTGTCCTCGGTTATCAGAGGTGAGGGATTCTTCCTCATTTGTTTACTTTTTGCTTTCCTTCCCCTTTTTGCAGCCAAGACCAACTAGTTCCCTTTAGTGGGTCTATCCCACTCTGGGTTTTGTGGAGAGGCAGCCCCATGCCTACCGCAAGAAACATAATATGAGTACTTTGCCTCTTAGTCCACGTGGTTTCCTTTCTACGGAGGGTTCGATTTATGCATCACTTGGGTGTTACAGGAGGCGCTAAAGGCATGCTCAGTTGGGAGTGAGTATTCTGGCTGCGTTTCAGGTCCAAGGTGAATCAGACTCCGTCTCGCTCTCTTTTGCAATTGGAGAATGTGAAGACCAGACAGGACACTGCTTTCTACCTAGGCAAGCGCGTGGCATATGTGTACAAGGCAAAGACAGAGAAGAAGGGGACAAAGTTCAGGGTACGCCATGTGTGTACTTAGCGACGGGCTGGCTGTCACTGCTGAGGACTGTACACCTCATAGAGTAGGAGTGGGTGTGTACTCAGCGGAAGCGTGCTCCTGATGTCTCTGCATTGACCTTTTGCCTGTTCTGTCGTTTACAGACGATTTGGGGAAAGATCTGCCGCCCTCATGGCAACAGCGGCGTCGTGCGCGCCCGCTTTAGGAAGAATTTGCCCCCGAAGTCATTTGGAGGTCGCGTGCGTGTCTTTTTGTATCCTTCCAACATCTAAATTGTTAGAGAAATCCTGTATGCCAACTGCGAGGGTCCCTCGTTAACCCTCGCTGCCAGGCGGGATTCTGTATATGGTTAAGGCTCGGGGAGTGGGAGGGTGCGGGCGGCGTGCGCTCTTTTGTACGCGAACTGTTGGACAGACACTAATAATGTTCTGTTGGTTTTTACCTCGGTGCCTGCGTGTTTCACTCATTACCTTCAGTAACCTCTAGGCTACAGATATTCTTATACAAGAGGGCGCTTAGTGTGTGTGTTGGGGCCGGGACGGGGAGGAGGGGTTGCCGCGTGTGCGAATAAGCATTAGAACAAGTAGTTCTACCGAACGCAGAGTCCATTTTGAAACTGCCAGCCTAGCTAGTGTTCCTATTGAAGAGGCCAAACAAGAGTCTAGACCAAATGCCCCAAGCGTATCGAGGAGAACCAATCAGCTTGGTGCTGCCTTCCCCGCTGCTTTGCGGTAAGCAGACTCTCTCAGATTCTGGACTAGGTCATTCATTTTCTTTCGGAGTGCTTCGGCTGCTCTCCCGGGGTCCTGTTGGGCAAGCGGAGCACATGGAGCCAAGGAGGCGATCGTGAGGAAGGCAAAGAACACAGGGCATCTGTGTAGGAGCGCGGCATATCGGGTGTCACCGCACTATTGTTTGGACCTCGTGTTCCTGCTTGACGTCGTTTACCTCCGCTTCCGAGATTGCCCGTCCGACATTCACGATGAGGCCGAGACCATCTTTCCTGAGACCTGGACATTCGGGCAGTGCTTGGCATGTCTTTGCGAATAAACAGATAAAAATTGATTGTAAGTCAAACACCGGCACAATTGACCGCCTTTTCGACTTGGTACAGGCTAGCGGTCAGTGGCAAAGCGCATTTCCTTCGCCTCAAATGCACTAACGACATCAGGGGCAGACAATACTACAATGCTGCGCCTTCCTATCCCCAGCAGAGGGCGCCCAAACCATAATTAGAAAGAGAACTTCCCACCTGCTTCAATGGTTGCCTCGAGGTCTCCCCCCTGCGCGCCGATGCCCGGGGACAAGAACCACATTTCGGGGAAAATAGAACGAATTCTCCTCATGTCGTCAGGATATGTTGAACCCACAACCAAGCCAACTAAGCCTCCACCCTCTGTCAGGGAAGGTTCTGCAGACAGGTCGCGACTCAAGAATGCTCGCTAGCCTAGAGAAGAACTATTTTCAGACTAACTAGTTTCAAGTCGCTCTGGTCCTTGCGCAAGCGAACGATCGGACGCATATTTAGGGTTGTCAAAACTCCACACACGTCGATGATACTGGATGCTAGAGTAATTAATATGCTTGCGCTTACCACTTTGCCTCCTCACGCTATCGCAAATGCAAGCCACTCGCATGAACACCTCCTTATTTGCCTCCATCTGCACTTCCTCCGAACGCCCACTAACAATAAGCCCTTGCAAATCGGAGCTGCGTGGATTTGAACTTCGGCAAACGACGAATATCCCCTTCCCTTTTTCCTTAACAAAGGGGAGGAGCGCATTCTCCCCCAAGTATGGGTCTAAAGTTATGCAGTCAGCCTGATGCACGAGCGCAAACGTACGAAAAATTCGTCACGAACAGATAATGCTGAAACTACACAGCAGGAGGAAAAACACGTGAGGCAGGAGGCAAACTGCCAAGAGAGGATACAGGCAAACCTAGGGATGCACCAATGTGGGTGTTTTGTCGGGATTAAACTGCCACGGAAACTCTTGTAGCTTAGTTTAGAAGTTTTGTTAATATGCACTGCAGTACGACTCTTCAACCATACATACGCCGTAGAGAGAATAGAAGGCATGAGCGTAGGCCTCTGCTGCTTCGCCGGTCGCCGCTCTTTTTGCGTCAATGATAACTGGAATATCTTCGGGTATTTCCCTACAGAGTTGTTGCAAAACCTAAATGGGCAAAAAAATGGCAGGGTTAACGGTCGGAAACACGCAGCTTTCATGTTGCAGCGCCATCGAAAAAGGTTAAGCTGAATTCAACTTCCTCCGCAAGATTATAAGGCGTAACGCAATGCATTCCATTGAAACGAGTTATTCTGCCCTTCGCTGCGTGAATGCAAGGTACCGCACGAGGGACGGTTGTTGTGCAAAACTTTAGGAATCCCCTGTAGCGGGTAGCGCACCTCCATTCCTCCTGGTCCATACTGTTCAAAGAAAGCCACGTTGAACTTAAAGCAGCAGACAGAATCAGAAGTCTTCTTAATGAGGTAAGTGCACTTTGCATGTAGATCTTTAGCGAGCTGCCGCAGCTCAGTGGCCGAGAGTTCCACAACAGAACCGCATGGAATGTTGGGGTCAACCCCTACACAAAGAATCGTCCCATATTCTTTAATGCGACGAGTCAGCTTGTCTAAAAAAGAACAAGCCATTGCTGAGCTCCAGGCCTAGAAAAATTCGGCGCGGTCTACAAAAACCATACGGCAAGCACCGCATTGACCTGTAGAAGGCCTCTAGCCAACAATCTTCGTCTGTACCAAATTTCTATTTCAACGAAGTGATTGTGTTTTAGACAAGGAGGAGGGAAATCGGACTTTGGATACAAGAAACCTCAAGGCGAAGGCCCCAAGGTGGGGCCCCCCAGTGGGAGCCCCACTATATTCGTCCAGGCAACTCGGACGATATTGCAAAAAAATTATCTCTGTTCATCGTTAAACATCTTTTGCACCTAACAACTGAAGAACTTTTCAACTGACGAAGAGCCGGCCACCCACCAACTGGGAGGTTGCCAGTCTGGGGCGACTGCACACTTCGTTGGAACGAGACGTCCCGTGTACCTCCAAAAAACGGTCGTCCTAGTGACTAGTCAAGTAAGAGCTGCTGCCTTACATCCGTCCAGTCCACATCAGCTTAACTGACAAGCTACTCGGCCTACCACCACAGCCCACTCCACATGGCGTGGAGTCCTGCCAAATAGAGGAGGAGCACATTGAACGTATAAGCAAAATTGCCCCCTCAGCTAGCTTGTTAGCAAACTAAAAGATGTAAACTAGTCACGAACTAACAGTTACGCAGCCTACAAAGACCTTCCACTTCACCAACCCCCGCAGTTCTAGACGTGCCAGTACGAACTTCCCATGCAAAGCAAAACCGAGGAGCGGATCCCAAGCGGGAACTCCTCGTACAGCAGCACTAACAGCAGCATAAACAGCAGCAGAAAAAACATGGTCTGCTATGCCACCATCTTGGTAGCACTGCAGCGCCTCTCCTTGTCGCCTGGCTATGCCCAGAAGAAAGCCAACGACCGAGAGGAAGAGATTCAAACAACAGCAGCAAGCATCGGCAGCAGCAGACACAGCAGCAATCGTTAGAAGCAGCCGCACCAAAACCTCCACAAAAACTGGAAAGGCATTGGGGCCGTCTTTTGGGTCTCCTGGGTCCAAAAGAACCACCCCTGTCATCTCCCTAACCCTTCGAGAGACTGACACCAACGGACAGCCTGGATCTTCGTCGCCTCCCCAGCCATTTACAAAACTGACACCAAAGGACAGCATAGACACAAGCAACAGTATGTCACTCTACAGGCTACGTTGCTGGTGCGCGGTTCTTTAGTCGCCCTCTGAAAGCCCGCGAACTCGCGGGGTCCTTGGTCGACAAGCAGTCTCTGTAGCAGCAGTGAAAACAGCAACAGAATCGGGAGCAGAAGCTGCCGCTGCTCTGCTGCAGCTGAAACCTGTCCCGATGCTGCCCTATGCCCGGCCGACAGCTCATATCTAGTCAACCCGCTTCTCCATTGACTCAACTGTAGTGGCTCAGCAACTGCGAAGAAACAAAAACAACGCCGGTACACGAAAATGGAGCACGTAACGAAGCAAAAAAGCAAAAGACACATCGGCAAAACATGGATGATGAGTCTTCTCATTCTGTACAACGCAGGTAAGCAAGCTACACACATTTTAAACGTGTACAATACGTCACCCCCTTCCATCCCAGTACCCTGCAACTTCAAAACCCCCCTCTCCCGTCCCTAAAACTCATCTAGACCCGCAGAAGCATAAACTGTGAAGAGCCTCTAAAACCGACTCTGAAGAGCTCCACAGCAAATTAGTACCTGAGCTAGCCACTGTGCTTTCGCTCCAACAGCGGCGTTGCCTTCTTCTGTTGCCAGACGCTCGGCTTCCCTCTGCAACTGAACAACGAAGCTTAGAGAGCGCAAGTGACTTCCCAGTGTCCGCCCAAATGTCGATAAAAGATCCCTGGGCAGCGGCGCAAAACAAGCATAACGCGGGGCTTCAACCGGCTGCCCGTACGCACCATGAAACGCGTGAACAAACCTCTGCAAGTCCCAGAGGGCCAAACGCATACCGAAATGCACGGGAACATATATAATGGCACCCTGCTCCAAAGGCACCTCACCCTGTAAGCTCCAGTGCCTGCTGCACCATCTGCGCTGAGCCGTGGACCCAAGATGGGGCTTCTGCGACGGCCTTTACCACCTGCAACATCCCGTTGACTTCTGTGCGCAGCACTTCCTGCAACTGTGCCTCCTTTAAGGCATATACGCAGCTGGCCAAGGCCTCCAGAGTTGCTGACCGCAGCTCATGCACGTACCACATCCACTCCTCATTGAGCTGTTAATACACCCACAAGCACGACACAGGATGACACACTATCTGGCTTGAAGCAACCCTAGGATACCCACGAACACCCTCTCTTTCCGAGAAGAGAAACCAGAACAAAGAATGGGCTTTGCTGTCTAGATTACCACACGAACAACTGAAAGCTGAATACGTGAAGGAGTCGTCCGAATGTAAACACAGAAATTCTCGCCTTAGGGATGTAACTTACTTGCCAGTTGGGGGGGCCCGCATCATAAGGGGTGACGCCCGCCTGTACCAGCAGCTCAATCAGCCACGGGGCAAAACGCGCAAACTTGGCACCCCCGAGACTCAGTGCTACATCGCCTACTGCGACAATCACGACTGGCTTAAGAGACCTGTCCACCGACGCGGCCTAGAGTAAGACGCACGCACAGATCCGGTTATGCGCATGCCAGACGAGTAAAAAAAGCTTATGGAGAACCAACAAAATAAAACCTCAAAGCAAGCCAGCTCAACGCAGGCGGCATCGGGCAAGCAAAAGACTACATTATAGAGGCTACGACGGTGATAGGCATACCCGGAGCAGCTCGTAAAACTGCTGGAGAAGGGCATCCGAAAAGCGTCCGAACTCCGTCCCTAGGGCCCGGCTAAGATCCCCCACAAGTTCTATACATATGCGCGCAGCCTGTAGCTCGTCTGGCGTGCTGCTGTCATTTGTTAACGTGGTAGAGGCTGCAGCTGCTGCCGCCGGTGCTGTTTCTTGCGGTTCCCACTGATGCTTCATTTGCAGCACCAGCAAGTCCGCCACTTCCTCCGCAAAGGGAGAAACCGCAGGGCCAGAGGAGTTGATAAGGGCAGAAAGTGCAAGCAGCGCATCGCAGACGCTCGGCTCGGAGCTGACGACAAATCCTTGAGGATTGCTGGGCGAGGCGCTACCCTCGACCTGGTTAACCTGCACGCCGTTCGTAGGCCGCTGGAAAACCTACAGGACGGCAAAAGTGAAGAACATACAATACAGGAATAAATATGTGGAACAGTACACAGTTATACAGACTAAAATATCAAGGAGATGCACCCCCATCCTGAATATCTCTGCGCATATCACGGCGTAGCGACGAAGCGGACACCAATGCAGTAGATCTAAGCTCGTCACTAATGCACACAACGGACCTGCTTGAGAGTGTTCCAAAGGCTGCCAGCGACGGGCTTCACTTGGTCACCAAGACGTAGGCAGAGAATCTGAATGACGCCACATAGCATCCCTGCACAAAGAGAAACACAAGCCACACAGAATTTCCATTTAGCGAGTGGTCCGCTTCTTTGCATCAAAATGCACAGGCAGCATGTGGCTCCGCCTTTCGAGTGGCCACCGACGCTTCGCCCATACCACTAAACAGGGCTTTCATCAGCATCCAGCAGGGAAGCACCGAATACTAACAAGGTGCACATAAGGAATTGAAAGCTGCACGGAGAAGCCCTCACCTTGGCGTTGTTTCGTCTGTTCTGTCTGTTCGAAAGAAAAAGATTTTCTCAGCTGACCCTCAAAATGCTCAAGGAGAGAGAGAAGATGGTTCCAGCAAGCACTGCCTGCAAGCGCACCCAACACCCTCAATCGCACTCCTTACGCCCCAACAATGCAACTGAGCAAGCACGGAATGTTGCCTGCTGTACAGTATCGCGGCAAAGTAGAAAGCCCTGAGAAGCACAATAACCTGAAGTTTTGGCGGCAAAGAGCGCAGAGCGTCTAACCTGCATTTTTAATCAACGCCCCCATGCAATTAAATGCTGCTTCGCGCAGATTCTTCTCGTCCTGTGCAATGGCCAGCGACACAGAGCGGAAAGAGCCCTTACACACACAACTTGAGCATTCACAGCATAGGGAGGCAGGGGAAGAAGCCTTGACTCACAGCGTCTGGCCGTTCCGAGACACTCAGTAGGGCTTCACAAAGTTTGGGAAAGATCGGGTCCAATGGGTTTTGATCTTGTTGCGCAGCTGTAGTTCCTTGGTAAGCCGCTCGGCCCTCAGGTGTGTTGATGTTGTCCGCTAGCTCATGCAGCATCCAGCATATGTGCACTGCTACCCTCGGTTGGTCAGCGAGACGTTCAACGATCGCAAGGAGGAGTTCGCCGCTGCTGTTGGCTGGGGCGCCAGCAGCCGACACGCCGGCCGGCGGGAACAGATGACGCAGCACAATAGGTGCATGCTGCTGCGCCGCCTTGCCGAGGGTCCATGCGGCGCTGTCTCGCACAGCTACTGAGGCATCCGACGCAACCGCCTTCACCAGCATGGGGAACGAAGTTGCGACGTAAGGGGCCATTGCCTCTGCGCTTGGCCCTTCCATCACACAGCCCAAGGCCAACAGAGACGCCTCTCGCCGACGCCACTCAGTTGATGAGAAGTTTAACTGCACGAACTCTAGCACGGGAGGCAGGATCGCATCCTTCACTACCTGAGACGGAACGGCAAAACAATGAATCGTACAACAAAAGTTCATCCACAATCGGGGAGGCAGCAGAAAAGCCTTCCGCACGGTCCCGCACGGCTTTATCCGCCATGTTCCGACGCAATCTCCCCCGCATTTCTGCAAAGAGTGACTCGCGTGGAAATTGCAATTAGTTAAGCAGTTATGGTGAACCGGCTGACTTGTGCGCATAGGCCTAAACAGATAGCGGCAGCCATAGCCGGGGTCCAGCTGTCATCATCATCCTCATCCTCCGCTGCATTGAGAAGTTGTGAAAGAAGAAGGGGAAGCAAGAAGGGTGCAGCTTGTTCCATAATTTTCAAGAGAGTCCATCGAGTTGAGTCGCCCTCTATTATAGCTAGTTCTTCCTCAGCCAACGCATTCCACACCTCCAACGCCGCAATCACAACTGCTGAATCCGACCCCTCGAGTGCATGCCAAGTGAGCTGAGCGCAACACAAATAAGTGCGCAGCGCTCCATACGAAAAAACGCGACCAACAATTTGTCCTTGAAGGGGCAAACGAATCAGACCACTGCACTCATGCTGACGAACGGCCTGACGGGGAGCGCAGGCTCCACTCCAGTAGGCAGCATATGCAGGCACACCCACATACATAATAAACGCGCTGGCATGCGATGCTCACGGAGAGCTGTTCGCTTTGATGCCCATGCGCATGCGTACAGCTTCTTCATCACATCTTGCCCGGGACTGAAAAAGAAACTGGACCTAAGTATCTTTCGCCATGGAGCTGCAGTCTAAACTTACTGGTCCCACAGTAGGCATGTATGCTTCTAAGATAGAGTAGTACTCCTGTGCAACTTGCACTATGCACTCAAAAGCTGCAACTTGAACAGGACTGGGATTCGCCGCGCCGCCAGCCTCCACTACCGCACCAATGATGTAGTCCCGTTCTTCCTGTGAATCGCACGGAGCAGGGCACCAATCAGTGAATATTTAGTACTCTCTCTTGCCAACAAATATAGAAATGTCTACTTCCGCATCTCTCGCGAATTGATGATTTGCCTCCACTGTAAGTCTGCGCAGGAGCAAGCTTGCAACAACTTGTTTTCGCTGCACCTTTCTATTGAAGTTTTCCTTTGCGAAAATTAGTGCATGGTAGAGCGCTCGCAACGCCGCCACTTTCAACTGTGGGTCCGAATCCGTCAACCCTGCAGTCGTGCAACAAGCCCCCCAAGACAGTCACATCCACCAACGCTACAAAGAGGCATAAGTGAAGGAAAATCAGGTCAAAGACAAGCAGATATCCACTACGAGCATACAGTATAGAAGAAAAGGCAAAGGCAAGGCGCTAAGCGGGCATCGTCCAGCAGCTAACTAACCATGAACGACAGCTGTGAGCACGACATTGCATCTTTCTTTCGAGAGGACCTCTGACGGATCTTCTCCCTCTGAAACAATATCGGCAAGTTCTTCGCACAGATACGCAAGACACGTTAAAGCGTGGCGTCCGCATGCCCTGGCGAGCTGCTGCTGCGGTTGCGGCTGCTGGCATGAAACTGCCTGTTGCACCATCTCTTGGAGTGCAGGTAAGAGGTTTTCAAACTCCAAGGCTCGCAGCTCTATAACCCCCAACTTCGCTAAGGCCTGGCAAACTGCGTTGCCGACCTGAAAAGCAGCACTCTATACACTCACTTTGGATCCTAGGCCCTATATCACGAATACAAGCTTTTAGAGGCGTCGCGAGACAAGCAACTACTCAGACGGGACTTCTGTGCGCCCAAAGGGAAAATTAGCTTTTAAGACTGACGACGGGAGGCGCTCGTTGTACTTGTCAAGCCAGTGTTGGCATTTCGATAGAACTCGCGAGACTAAAAATGAAGTGCACGTGCACCTCAGTGCCTACCTGAGTGCAGTCCGTATGTAAAGCTGCCAACAACTGTTTTCTTATTTCGGCTTTCGTTGCGTCTGGAAGATCCCGCCAGGCCTGTGCAGCCGCGCCATCTAGCGTCATATCCTGCACCACCCGACCACAGCACCGTAGCCACATCACGTTGATTCACTTAACGGTCGGCAGAGCGGCACCTCGTTTAGTGCAGCCATTTCACCCTAGGATAGTGCTAATGCACAACACAACAAAAGCCGCAGCTCGGAAGCAGCGGCACAGGGACAAAAACACGGCCATGCCGCCATTCATCGAAAAAGCAGAAGCTACACTCAGGGAAGCAAAAGCCAATGCAGCAGACGACGGCACGCAGCAACTGCCAGGAACAGGGGTCTTACCTTAGCGCTGATGGAGTTCTTGAATGTCACAGCAGCAATCTGCTTGGCTATAAGAAGATCTTCAAGGCTACTGGGGGCCCCCTGAGGCCCTTGGGGCGGCTGCTCTAAAGCAATGAGAGCAGCCATCGAGCTGACAAACTGACCTAGATCTGTTTGTCTCGCTGTGGTCAGCTGCTGCTCCGCTGCTTGCCTCACGGAGGGCCGAGGGTCAAGGGTTGCTAGCAGCAATTGCTGCAACACCGCCATTTGGTCCGCCATTTTTGCAGATTTTGAACGTCAAATGTGGGGAGAGCTGGGTAAATGCAGGATGAGCGTCTGAGCACGTGCTGCCGCTTCTGCTGCTGACGGTGCCGCTGCGGCAGCTGCAGCGGTGCCACCGCAGCTCTCTCAGCTGTGCTCCTGGCTTAGAAGCGAAGTTGAATCTAAGGCTTCATGCGGATGACCACAGAAGCACTCTGTGTCGTTCGCTGCTGCCGTGAGCAGCAGCAGCTGCTGCTGCTGCTCCGGTTGAAAGGATGCCAGCAGCTCCTGCCGCCCCTCCGGAAGGAAACCTCGCGCTACGTACGTGGGATGCCTGGTTCGCGGGGGATGATGTGTACGAGATGGCCGGACGGCTTCGGTACAGTGTGCACACGTTGCTCTTGCTATTGCCCCTGATACTGCTGTCTCAAGAGCTGGAACGCATCCAGATCAGCCATACCAGCAAACTGCAACAGCAGCAGTCCCTACGCATGGAGGCCGGACCGAGCAACAGCAGCGGCAGTAGCAGTGGCACAGGAACCGCTCCAGCGACTGTACAACTACTGTGACCAAGGTGGTTCCTGTTGCTCCTGCTGATATATTTAGGTGCAACGAAATCAACTTCTTGCCCGGCCAGGCTTCTGCTGCTGCCGCCGCCGCTGCCGCCGCAGCAGACCCGAAGCTGGGGAGGGGAGGGGGAGCTAGTCTAGCAGGCCGCAGCCGCCACAAAGTGAATTTAATTGCCGTTCCTCACCCTTCGAGCTGCTGTTGCTGTTCTTGCTGCTGCTAAGCCTGGTGCGCCCTAGTCACGGCAGCTGCAGCAGCCGCTGCAACGGCTGCTGCGGCCGCAGCTGCTCTGCCTACTCTGCAGAAACAGCGGCAGCAATAAGGCGGCTCGGTGCTGCAGTAGCGTAGCCTGCTCCAGGTATGCCGTAGAATATTAGATTATGTAAATCCAGTATATCGATTAAAGCGGCGGAGACAGGGGCTCGTACATGCTGCTCTCTGCAGAAATCCGCTGCGCCCCACATGCTCCCCTATAGATGCGTGAACCCCCGCAGCCCTCTACGAGAGTGTGGCAGAGATGGCCTTCTGCTGCTGTCTCTGCCAATATTTTCCAAAGACGATTCATATCTGTGTAAGATTTGCTCATGCGAAGCTCACTGCGAATGTAGAGGCTCAGGGAATGCAGGAACGAGCGGCCAGTCTTGTCCGTTCGTGTTGTAGCAACAGCCATGTAGTATACTATGTGCCATTGTGCTCTACTTGGTTCGGATCCCATTTAGACGTGAAGAGAAGCATTGTGGTGGCAAGCGCAACGCGTGTTTGGTGGGGCTACAGCTAATCCATTCGTACTGGCAGTAGGGTTGTGACGATAGATGTGGCGTGCTCCATATGAGGGTGGTGCATGAAGACTTGCTTTGGGCAAGTATTCATGCACTATTGTGAAGCAGACTGCACGCAAGCTGAGCTACAACAATTGTCTACACTGTTCGAGCAGAAACCAAGCGTGGGTTGTGCGTGCATGTGAATGTGCCGTGCAGCATCAGTTGCAACGCGTTGCGCTGATACAACTTATTGCAGGGCGCCTCCTCTCTCCCAGTTACCATGCTGTTGGGTTTCTGTAACCATAAGGCCTGGGGCTTGGACGGGTGGTCAGCTAGAATTGAACAATTCCTATCATAAGCCTGTTGGCTCGACTGCAGCTCGTTGGATTTGGTAGTACTGCATTGTTAGTCGGGCCAGGCGCGACGGACGAACCCCACCCAAACAGCGGGTTGGCCTGATGCATAGCATTTACTGGTGCCGAGGCTTTTTAAGAATACGAACAGGTTAGAAACGCTCTCCGGACTCATGCAAAGCCTCAGTCATTTCCTCTCCTTGCATAGTGGAGAATGGTCAGAACCTGCCCTTTGTTGGGGAGGCGACCAATTTTAAAATCTCTGTACAGCACATTTCATGGAGAACGCCTCTGCCTTCTTCATGAACCGGTTGTGCTGCGGACACATTCGTCCGGATATGACGGGTGTCGCCGCAATGGGGGGGTGGGGGTGGAGGAGCTCCGTGGTTCTCTTGAGTTTTCTTTCCATCTCCAAAATGAGCCCGAGAACATTTCGTCAGTATGAGGGGGGTTACGCCAGTGTTGGTTCTATCTGAGCAAGGGTTCCACTTCACCGGAGCGCATTCTGACTAGAGAAGCCCTCCGATACGCCCTGAGATGCACATTCGTTCCCGTGCCGGCAAGCAAGCAGGCTACAGCACAAGTGAGAAAAATCAAACATGGGGAACTACCGATAGAGCGCTACATCGGGAAGCATCAGTCCTTAGTGAACAGAAAACCAATGGCGGGCTGAACACTCGTATATCATTGCTTCTCTGCGGAGGACATTTTTGTAAACCGCTGCAGCTCCGAAGCGCAGCGGGTGTTAAGGGGTGAAAGTGCTGGCCATGGCAAGATGAGGAAGTGCATCAAAGGGGGGGAGAAAAAGCCATTTCCATCGCCCCAGCTGATAAGGAACGAATTGGGTTTAACGATGACCCGAACATAATGCCTTTTGATATTGTGGCTATGAATGCTAGCCCTGTTCATAAGAAGATGGCTGCATGTAATCGACACCAACCGAGGGGGACCGACTGAGCGGCGCATTTGCGTTGTGCAACAAGGTTGCACGACGTAGCAACCTACTTTGCAACAAACTTTTCGTTTGTCTACGAAGACAGCTAACGAAGCTGAAGGAGCAAAGATTCGGACAGCGCTGTCAGGGGAACAAAAAAAGAAATCAGGGGAACGCTACACAGCCCCTGCGACATCCCGCACATTGAAGGGTCCAGAAGAGGCGACGCCTGCAGCTCTGCCTCAAAATATCTGTGTGCTTATGCAAGCCCGTATAAATGGTCAGAAATTGCGAGTGCTACAGGATACAGGCTGCGAAGTGGGTCTGACAGCTCCAGTTACGGCGAGGAGGTGCAAGCTACCTGTCTACTCGCCGTGAATGGAGCTGTCAAACACACTTTACAGCCTGTATCCTGTAGCACTAGCAACTTCTGGCCTACCCGTAGCACAACGCAGACAGGAGACGATAACCGGGAAAACTACGGGTGTAAAACTCAAGCTCAGTTCACAAATGGATCATATTACCATGACACTGGGATTTGTGCTGTACCAGTTCTCCGCGATATAGTGTTAGGCTTGCCGTGGACGTTCCACTGGAGGGCGCGCATGAAGCCTCCACACGGCACCATTTGCGTGAAATCTGTGTTCGGGGAAGCATTGAGTGGGCGTCCTTCCGCGCTCACATTGGCATCTGTACTTCCCACGGTAAGACGAGCGGAACTATTTTCCCAAGGAGGAAGGAGCAAAGAGGTTCCTACACAGTGCAGACGTGCTACACGCGACGACGGAGAACTGCATGTAACCCGCCGTGATGATCTTCCGAAGACACCGATTTGGGGGAGTCGATCCTTTTAACACTCGGCGAAAGACAGAAACGAGTGCAACTAAAGGAAGAGTTCTCCGATGTACTAGATAATAAGGAGCAACCAGCGGGCAGGGCACCTGCTGGTAGTCAAATGCACCGCAACGAACTCATTCCCGAAGCAACCCCAAGCTTTCTTCCGAGGTACAGGCGATGCCGCATCTTCCAAAGTGAATAAAAATGCACTCAGACGAATTGCTACGAAATGACAAAATTCAACCGTCAACTACCTCATTCGGACACAATACGGTGATGGCAAGGAAACAGGAAGGGAAGTAGGGCATGGGCACCTGCGTCGACGTCAACCCCCTCGACAAACTCACGGTGGAGCAAAAGCTTCTGATGCCCCGGATCTACGAACTACTTGAACGTTTGCAGGGTCCAGCAGTGTACTCATCCTTTGACCGCTCTGACCCGCCATGCGGACGCCGCTGCAACCCTTATACACTTGCACGAGAGCCCTGAAGTTCTTTGTTTTCGCATCGTGCTACCGGAACTACATCCCGTGGCTCACTTGCATTATCCCTACTTTAACGGGTCTCTGAAGACGGAAAAACCGCATACTTGGACGGATAGCGAAGACTCAGCCGCCAGAAGAATCATCAGATGCCCGACGTCGTCTGCTGTACTCGCGATCCCTGGTTTCGACAAACGCTTCTTCCCAGCAACAGATGCCAGTGACACAGCAGTTGGGGTGATACTCTCTCAGCAAACTAAAGACTCGACGTGACAAAGATAATCGCCTGCTACTCACACCGTTCCGCGAAAAAATAGCAGAGCTTTCCAGTACGTGTGATGGAGCTGTACCCGGTTTGGTGGGGACTCAAAATCTATTAACATTTCTCGTGTGGAAGACAGTTCACGATTCAAACCGATCCATAGTCCGTGACATACCTGACAAAGGATTTCCAAGACGAGGACAATGGAAGATCTCTTGGCCGATTTGCGCAGTAGGACTTCACAGTCAGAGATACCAAGGGTATCACCAACTTGGCCGTTAATGCACTATGACAATAGCCTACCGCTCAGGCCCCTTGTTCTGCAATTGCTGTCGTCTGCAGAGCTCTCCATTTCGTTCCTAAGCTGCGTTCTTCTTACCTTTCAGACCCAAGCCCTTGCGGTTCGCTGAGGCCCTTGTAATACTCAGCGCGTAACGCACTACACCTTAGAAGGCGACCTCGTGTGGTAATCAACAAAGCGGGGACTCCTCCAATTGTACGTCCGCTGAGACGTTTCGCCCAAGGCGCACGACTGCGCTTAGCAGGCCATGGTGGGCTCAACACAACAGTGGAGAGAGTGGCTAGGTTTTTTCGGCTGCCTAGGATGCGCGGCTCGTAGCGTAGGATTCTGTCCTCACTTGCCCATAATGCCAGCCGCTATAACGGCAGAGCAGTCTGAAACCCTGGGATGCGCAGTGTATTCCGATCTTCAAATGGCTCTGAACGAATATCGTAATAAGATCATGGATCTCACGATCTTATTGCGATATTCGTCCATTAAGCAAATGCTACGATAGCATTTCCATCGTCATGGATAGACTCAGCAACTACGCCCGCCGCAGCCCCGGTTCGAGAGCGCCCACTTCTTCATTAACCATGTTTGGAGAAAACACCCAGATATTCCCTTGTTGCACATTTGCCTCAGAGGCAGCATAAGCAGAAAGTGCAGCAGTAGCGGCCCTGAGAACAGATGCTGGGAAGCGGGGGCAGCAGCAACGTCAGCAGCAACAACAACAGCAGCAACCGCAACGGCAACACACCGGCAGGAGCTGCAGCAGCTGGTATGGCGGACGCAGCGCCAGCAGCAGAAGGGCCGTCTGAGGCAACTGCTGAGGGATTTGTTTCACTTAATGTTTTCCCTAGCGGGCGGGAGCAGCAGCAGGAAACCGTCAGTGGACACGGGGCGCAGTGCGGGGAACATGCTGGGATTCAGAGAGGATGAAAAATGCTTGGCGCTTCGTTGCACTAGCACACTGCGAGGTCCAATGGGACAGATGTTGACCCAGTGCCTGCGGCTTCCTAGCGCTTAGCGCGACAAGCGCTTCTCTCCGCAAAGCAGAGGCGAGGCGTTTCATTCGCGCCGACTATACGCAACGGGTCTAGGGGTGGAACCCTATTGTAATGCAGGCAAAGGATTTCTTTCTAAGCTAAAAGGGCCTAATATTTAACTTCGGCGCATCAGCAGGTCTCATCTGGACACCACGGGGCATCGGCAAGCGCTAGGGACGTACATGACACAACACTCCACCTTATTCAGCTGTTCCGGACTCTTGAAAACCTTTTTTGCATACTATGACAGGTGAAAATGTAAATAACAGGCGAATTTCCCCTCAATTGCCACTCCAGGTGCAGCGTGGACGAAGCCAAGTCGCGAGCTGCTCGTCTTCAGGGCGCCGGCGCTGCACTGAGACACTCCCGTGCAATACTGATATTTTCAGTTGCCTTAGGCAGGACTAAAAATGCCCGTGCAAAGAGTCAATTCGGTCTCAAAACATATCGAACACCCGTCGCAGTGGCTCCTTTAGTGGAGCCACTGCGACGGGTGTATATGTTTTCAGTTCAGGCGGGCGTCCGCTGGGCTGCGAAGTTTAAATACCGACCCTTTGAGTTCTCATATCTAATACGCAAAAGTATGCTACGCCAACAAAGCTAGATACCGACTTCCACTGTGCAGCAGGAACCAGCCCACGACGCATCCTCTCCACCAGTTCAGGCCCTGTCGCTGTGCCCAAGGCGCCTGGAGGCCGGAAGGGCAGCGCCTCTTCTTAAAAGTCTCATCTTAAGTGATTTTACCCTTTATTGCCGCTGACAACGGTTGCCTGCCGAGGACTAGGTTACGAAATTCTTGTCTCTCCAATTCCATAGACCTCGTGTTTTTCCTTCGAGTTGTGGGTCTGGCCCATTACAAAGAAAGTACGTGTTCCGAGCGGGGCCCTGCACCCGAAATTATCTATTTCAACTCTCCCAGCACTTGATTAAAGCTCTTGTTGTCCTCTGAAGCATCTAGCCTGCGTATTACAGCACAACGTAGTGTCGATCCACAGCGGATCGTTATCGCTCCACTTATTCAATGCATAAGTGGTAGCATGACTACCTAGATGCCCCCTTTGTTGAAATTAACACCTAAGTACGCGCGCGTTTTGAAACAAAATTCATTCAAAAGGTATCTACCTCGATGCTGCATCTCCATTATCGGCCTGGACTCCGCTGCTATGCTAACGAGCAGACACACTGCCTTGTCGCTCGCACTGCAACCGCCCCAACGGGGCCGCGGGCCGCTCATGGCTGATCGTTTCAGTGAAGGGTGTAATATTGCGCAATATCTCGTTCTCTTTGTCTTGCTTGATCCATTTTTACCACTAACTTGTTCCACTTCCTGCGGGGAATCGCCGTTTCTCAGCAGGTCTGGAGAGAGGATTCCTTGCGAGGCGCCTTTATTTGCCTTTCTTGCACCTTCCCTCTGGACTGCCCCTTCCAAAATCGCGAATACCTTCTGTTTACGCTTTTATTCCCGAACATCTTGGTCTTCCAGAGCTCTGCAGGTGAGGGACTTATCTTCATGAATCTGTTGCGGTCTGGTGTGTTCGCCTGTGACACGGAAAACGGCGGAGTTGAAGCACTTAATTCATTTGCGCTGCACATTTTCCTCCAAGCGTAGTATATTTTTGTTGTGTGCCTCGCGCTTGCTTCAGCTACGCCTCAGGACCGTCCGGAGTGGACTCGTAGCATTTCAGAGTCACTCGACGCGACAGACCCCTCGCAGTGAGTGCAAGGCAACTGTGTAGACCGAGCTCAACTGCATACGATGTTAATGAACCTCTGCTGATTAGCAGGCTCCAGGATCGCGCGCACGCCACGGAATGAAGCTGACGGGAGAAGAACGATGTGTGGAGTGGACAGAGTAAGGCCAAAGCGCTGCCTGCAGCTAAGAGATGCATATTTACCATTAGATTTTCAGTTTACATACCCTTTCCAACACTTTCTTCTATATAAGCTGCGCCGCCTCGAGCAGCATTCTGGACTTTGCAGGGGTAGCGATCGCTGTACTTCCATATCTTCTTCTCCTCCGCATCATTTGCTGCAGCTCTTGGTTATGCATTGCGTGCCTTTTATTAGCCCGTCTCCATGTTTCTTTATTTTTCACGAACTGTGGCTTCTCTATCTTCTTCGCTGCCGTTACAGGTTGGAGTGTGCTCCACAGCACTCCACAGCAGTTGCTGTCGCCTCCGCCGAGCTAAAGCACCCGCCGGATAATGTTGAGGAAACGACCGCACACAGCAATTATCAGCCTCCGAGTGCTGTGAAGTGCGTTGCCCCGAGCAGTTTTGGGGGGGGCTTGTACCGACTTTTTCGCGCGGAAATATCAAAGGCCTGTCACCTGCAGATAGACTGCGGCTTGAACGGCAGAGACTGGCGGTTGGTTTATGCGGGTAGCTCGTTGGTTGGTTTCGGCCCTTGCGCGTTGCTTCTTCTTCGGGGGGCGGTCTTCGTAGGCCACCTGGCGGCGCTAGTCTTTGTTAAGATCTACAGAGATATACTGTTCTTCACAACGTGGACAAACCTGGTGGCGCTCGCTGGTTATCTGCTGTCCACAATCATCAGCATTGCCGCAGTTTGCTCCCTCAGCAGGCAGACACAAGCGGCAGAGGCGGGGGGTGATGCTTCGGGCTCCAGCGCCTCCGCTGCGCCTCGCGGTTCCTGTTTATCTTTCTTCAAAAGGGTTGATTTGGAGTACAAACAGCTCCTGAAGCTGAAGACAGAGCTCACATGCTGCAGCCCACAATCCCCCTCTAAGACCCAACAGCAACCACTGGAGGGATGCTGCGACTTCAGGCGGCCCTTTAGTGGCGGCCCGAACCGGCCAGCGTTAGAGGCGCTGCTGTGCTTGCATGACGTCGTCTTCTGTTTGGCATTGCCCATGGTTACTGTAATGCTGTTGGTTTACTGGACTCTGTTGTTTCCGATGCACAGGCCCAACCATCTGTGGGCTTCGGTGTATGTGCATTTGTGTTGCCCATTAGCAACGTGGGGGCTGTCTCTTCTTTCCAGAGTCCCCTACAGACTGTGCATGCTCCCTTTCTGTTTCCTGCTGGGTGCATGTTATGCGGTCATGATTGCAACTATGCAGTCCTTCGGTTTTGGTTTTGTTTATTGGTTTTTAAACTTCCTGGAACGCCCCGCTGTGGCTTGCGGCATGACTGCCTGCTTCTTGCTTGTATTAAACCCAGCGGCAGCATGCCTCTGTTTTCTGGCGTTGTACCGCAACACCTCCGCTGTCATTGCTGCGCATCCGTGAAGGACCCAACTGGCCTCCTCCCTCCTCCACGAGGCAGTTATCTGCTTTTGAACTTCGGAGCTCCTGCCGATGGAAGGTGCAGCGATGTTGCTGGCAACTGTCGTTCGTGTGGTTTGGAGAGGATCCTTTCTAGAGGCGGTGTATTACGGCTGAGGCTGCCGCACATGTAGTTATCGGGGCGGCGCAGCTGCTGCTGAGTGCGGCGCTCCAGCCCTTCCTCATCATGTTTCCAGGCGGTCGCCAAGAGGCGCCTTTCATTCCATCGCATTTGCTGTGCCTCGCGCGTTTTCTGTTTGCCGCGATGGCCTTCAGGAGGGTCTGCTTTGCCATGACCCTTGCGCGGAGAAGGGCCTACTACACGTGAAAGGAGAGAGCAACTTTCCCCTAGAGGATATCGTCAGGGGAACTTGGGAACAGAGGAACAGGATTGTGCACATGTTGAAAAGTTCGTTGTGCTGTCTGTATAGAAGGCTGAACTAGATGGCACCGGGCTTCAGGTGCTCCCGCTCCTTCAGTTTGAACCGCTTTCAGGGGGTAGAGCCCTGCCAAATATGTCGTGAGTTCCTCCCCTTCCGGATGCGCCCGGAGTGCGCGGTGCCGAGGGCGATAAATGAATGCAGTACCGGCTCTACCACAGCAGGTACCTGTGCAAGCAATTTAATGAGTATTTTCTTTCCTCGGAAAAACTGTAGTTTCGTAGCTCGGCTTTGGCGTTTTTGTTGCTTCGGCCCCGGCTCTTCGCGCAGCTGTTCCGAGAGCATAACAGTAACATAAGCGGCATTTGCAGCCGATGATAGGCAGACACTTGTAGGCACACAGCGAAGAAGGATGCTGTCTCGGGGAGGGAGGGCAGGGAACAGAACTATAAAGTCAGAACTTACCAGCACGCATGCACGCACGCACACGCTCACACATCCACACGCAGCCATACACACGGCGAGTATGAAAGCCAACGGAAAGTAAGGCCCGTAGGCGCCGGATAAGCTCTCTGACCTAGCCAACAGAAAGGGCTTCCCGGGAGGACATCAGTGACCTTGTTCCCCGTAGGCAGGCTGCGGATGAACATCGGGGCTACATCTTTTAGAATGGCTTTTCTAGACCAGTTGCACAACTGTCAGAAGGTGGTGAAGTTGTCGCTCCGGTAGTATCTACGGTACGCTGTCTCAGCAAACCACCGCAACCGGAGCTCGGTCGGCATTTGTAATAACAAAGTAAAAATTTAGCCAAATGAGCCAAAAAATGAGCCACAAACAACATTAGCTGTGGGGGTCTGCTTCTGAAATAGCACGCTGCTGAAAAAACCGGTTCCGTACGTCAGCGTTTTAATAAGCCTTCTGGACGGATAGGCGGTGGCTCGGTGGAGCATCCGGCCTCCCTGCGTCCTTGTCTGTGACCAGCATCTCAAGCACACAGCAGGCCTGGCCTGCACCGAGACAGCCCCACGGCAACAAAGACGAAATCAATGTATAAGGCAACGGAGTGGACGCTGGAGTTACCAGAAAATGTCTAGGGAGCTTCGCTCCTAGTGGAGCTTCCCGTTATCAGGGACCCTAGGTAAATATAGTAAACGCACACATCGCAAGCGCGCCTGTCTCTTGTCCCAAAAGATTCGCGGAACGCAGAGGTTAACCCGCTGCTCTACAAGGCAAAACCCAGGACTTGGCAAAGGCGCCGAAACTGGGAGCTCCTGCTGCTTGCCGCTGCTGGGCGCCGCAGTTGGGTTGCTGCTGCTAGCCCGCAGCTAAAATATTCCGGAGAGCAGCGGCTAGCCTCTCCTCTTGATCCTTGGGCAGAAGACAACTCTGCCAGTTGACTTTATCCTTCTCTCCCAGCAACTCCGCCATGACCTCTCTGCCAAAGTTCATCGGAATCTTCCCGTTTTCTCTCCCCGACTGTACGTGCAAGTACCGATCAATTGTCTGACCTCGTGCTGTACAAACGCCCGGTACCTCCACGTAGAAATACCCCAAGTTAGGGTCCTTCGCCAGCTCAGACAGCGCAGTTATATCCGAAGAACTCGGAAGCTTTTGCAGCGAAAGGCCCGCCCGCCGCGCCCGTTTCTATAAGCAGAAACACAAACAAACACATCACAACCACAATTCAACCACTTGCATGTACAACTTCATCAAAGTGAAGTCCCGCAATCACACAGAAGAAGAAGAATAGCTTTGTGCAGAACTGTGCCGTTCAACGGTGAGGCCACGAGGATGCTGGGGGGTTGTCATGCTGCCTTCGTAGTGTACATCTAAAAGCAAGGCTTCCAAAATAATCACTAATTCCATATCCATTTAGATATCTTCTTCATTATTTACTTAGAGATATTTTTAATTGGATTAAAATCCCCTTCGCTCTACCCACTGCGGTGTGTACACAAGACAAAGGAATTCAGCACTTAAAGCATTGAAGGGTGTACAGGTTGATTCGTTGCTTTACCTCAAACAACTCCCCCGATCGCAGGGCCTGAGAGCGGTCGCAGGGAATGGCCTGCAGCTGGCAGTGCATCGCCTTGGTGGTCTTCATCGGAACGTACCGCTCGTACACAACCAAGTCCAGGCTCTGCACGCACTCAAACCCTGAACCCCAAAAGTGGCCTCTAAACCCTCAATCATGCATTTTTTCGATGCGGAACGCCTCTTTGGGCCCTAAAAGCCTAGAGCACGCATTCTGTTTAAACAACGCATCTCTAAAGACAAGGGGAGATTGGCAAGAAAGAAATCACTAGCCGAGCGTGGCCTTCACGGTCATCCATAAAGAGAGGGAGTTCACATCAAAGCATAAAGTGCGCCTCTCACTGAGGCTGAGAGAGGAGCTTCAGTTGAATATGCAGCAGCCGTTGCAAGACATTTCACACCTCTTTTAGCTCCTTATGCTGGACAGTGGGTTGAGTGTTTGTGAAAGAGTGAACTCTCACCTGTTTGTGGAAGGCCTTGCGTGCGGCTGCCACGAGTTCAGCTGCCTCTCTGCGCGTATCTGCGTCAGCGTATGCTAGAGAAGGCAAATGGGCAATAGGGATGAGCAGCATGTGAAGAGAGGTGAGTCCTCCTTTCGGTACTGCGGAGTACAGGCGGTCCGCTATGTCCACAATCATGTGCTTCTCAACCTGAGGGTTCGCCAGGCAGAACCAGCAGTCTGCATGCGGCTCTGTGGCAATCACATCGCTGCACTTTACTCGCTTCTCCCCTGCAGGTCTATCAAAGGGAATCTTGTCGTAGTACAAACGCAACCGAAGAGGGCGGCCTCCCCCCTCCAGCTGTCCTGACGCTTCTGTTGCTTTGGCGGCGCACTTGGGGTCAACGTACACCACAAACCTGCACAAGCCGTCAGTAAAACAAACTACACGCCAATATGCGCCAACAACACGAACAAAGGAGCAGCCACAGACTACCCCACGACCCTGTCCGGATGCAGCAACAGCAGGAACAGCAGCAGCAGGAGGAGCTGCAGCAGCAACAGCAGCAGCGTGGAGTGCCATATTCCGTGCGCCTCACGCTTTCCCCGTTCCTCTGGTTGGGTCTGCCTTGTCCTTCGGCATAAAGACGAATTTTACTGTTCCAAATTGCTCCATAGCATCCTTTAAGGGCCCCTCGTCTGTGACTGCATAAGGCAGGTTCTCAACCAGCACTACACCTGTCTCCCGCTGCCTCTTGAAAGGCCTTTGGGGTCCATGAACGCCGGCACCAGGGTATGGAGACAGCTGCGTGGGGCTTAGTGATGGCCCCTCTCCTGCTGCTGCAGGAGAAGCATGCAGCTGCAGCAGTCCTTGCCTACTGACACAGACAAATGGGTTGGGGCTGTTGCACTCAAGAGGGACACAATACAGCGCAGCACGGGCTTCCTGTGCTGCATCCGCTGCCGTTGCTGCGTTCTCCAGCTCCTCTTGCTTCAGCTCCCCTGGTTGTTGCTGCTGTTGTACTTGCTGCTGCACCTGCTCCAGCATTTCTGTTGTGGGCCGCAGCTGCAGTGCATGGAAGGCTTTCACCTGAGGGCCCTTTTCTCCCACCACTCCCAAGGAAATTAAACGCATTGAATACCCTGCAGCATAAGAGACGAAGAGAGCAAGAGGACAAGGACAGACAGCCTTCATCTGCTGCAGCAGCATTCACCAGCAGCAACAGCGGTAGCAGTCCGCCAGTAGTACAAACCAACCATGTCAGCCTGTTTCAGCCCTGCTTCAAAACAGCTCCTGCAGCATGTGCAGCTTTAAAGAGAACAGCCAAAGGCCAAAGTCGAACAGGTGCCTGTTGCAGCAGCAGCAGCAGCAGGTACAGATACTCTGCAGCTGCTGGAGCCGGTGGGGCAGGACCTTACCAAAATGCCTTCCCCTAAAATGAGGCCTTTGCCAGAAGAGCCCCAAGCCGCTACAGACGATGTGACGAGGCTCGATGAAGTCTGCGAGACAGCTGCTCTCTCTACAGCTGCAGTAACAACCCCACCGCAGCAACACCAGGACTCAGGATAAACGGCAACTGCAGGAGCATCGACATTGGTACGTGCACAGCAAGTAAGCATACAGCGACGCACACGAAAAAAAACAGCTCAACTGCTGCACCCAGGGCAGCAACAGCAGCACTACCACCACTAGCATGAGCACCAAAGCGCAGGCGTACCAGAGACCGCAGCAAGAAAGGATGGAGATGATATAAATGGGGTATTAAACCAAAGGCATTCACACCCTTTCTGACAGAGGGGGAAGAAGGACCAACTTACTAGAGTCCTTCGGAGTTAGTCGATGACTCCTCAGCCCCAGCAACCGCTGGGCTTTCCTTTTTGCCGTCCGTAACAGCAGGGTCGTTCTCATTCTGCTGCTGCTGCTGTTCTTGTTGTTGTTGCTGCTGCTGCTGTTGGTTCTGCTGGTGGGGTAGTAGGGCCGGCGCCACACCGGGGGGAAGTCCATCGAATATGCCTAAGGGAGGCCTCGTGGTTAGCAGGATGTCGATGCGGCCCCTGAAAGCTTCAAAGCCGCCCCAGCCATTCGCGAGACTCAAGGCAAATGCAGCACCTCTGTCGTCAGAGACAGGCTGCTGCTGCTGTTGCTGCTGCTGCTCCTGCTGATCCTGTGTCTGTTGCTCACTGGGTGCATCGGACAACTCAGGTGGCCCTTGCCCTCCGTAGAAGGCAATGTTGAGGCCGTGCAGCTCCGTTACCCCCGCTCCCGCCAGAAGCCAAACATTATCTAACAACCGCAGTGGGGTGTACGCACACCCGGGTGCTCTTGACACAGCAGGATCCGCCTGCGGCAGGTTGTTTGATTCCACGCCACTTCCGTTCTCCTTCGGCGATTTTTCTCCATTCGGTTCTTCTTTGATATCTTTAATATCTGCAGCTGGGCTCTCAGAAGGTGCAGCAGATCTAGCAGCGGCAGCAGGAGGCGCAGGTGGATCCTCTGTTTTGACCCTGTGGGGCCCTTCCGCGCTGCTGCTAGGCTGAGCTCCTGCCGTTATCCGGTTTTGTTTCTGCAGCTTCTGCACGCATCTGCTTGCAGCTTCATCGAGGATGTACAAAGGGATCGGGAGAGAACTGCAGCAGCGCTGCAGCTCGCCGAAGGCAGAGGGGAACTGTTGCAACAGCGCAGCACAGACAGCCTCCCGTAAGGCGCCTGGAGGTGCCTCATTTGAATTCAGAGGCCTCTCAGAGCGGCTATCTTGAGGGGAGGAGTTGCTGGTTTCAGGGGCTCGCCCCTGTTCCTCCGCTGTAGCAAAGAAAGACCCTGTGCATAGCACAAAATCGAAAGGACCCTTCTTCTGCAGCTGTTGCAGCAGGCGGTGCAACTCGCTGATGCGGCCGCGGACTTCACCGCAAAGGAGCACACGAGCCATTCCTCCAGTCACCAGCGAATCCCACAGTAAACATGCATGCAGACCAGTGGTTGCTGGCTGCCTTGAAGAAACGCAAAGGAGGAAACGCGATGCAAAAGCTCCATCAAAGGGGTCACCTTTTTCGAAAATTTGACAACAAGATGAAAAATAAACAAATATTTCGGTCGCAACTAACAGGTTCTCCCAAATTCACAAAATCGCGCATTCAGTAAGCCCCGATGGGGCTGGCTTGTGTTGTTGCATGCAACTTTCGGCCATATTCCTCTGCAATGTTGCATTTACTTGTTGAACATATCTATATATATGCATATACATGTATGAACTATCGGTCGTCTGCCATACGTTTTTTGAAGGGGGAAACACTGTAGATTCTCATGCCACGTCCTCTCTGGATTATACCTATGGTTAAGGTGGGTTTGCTACTCATTCCTGCTATGTGTTGGCGGACAAATATGCAGCACTTTTGCATAGTTTGGGTTTAGCCGAAGATTCCTGCATGCGTCATGCGATGAATCTGCTGCTCCAGGAAGCCGCAGCACTAGCGGGGCAGCTTTTCTGTACCGGGGCCTGCAAGCCATAGGTCTATGACTTATTTTTTTCGTACTATGGGCTGCCGCACGGTTAGTGACTGCTCAAAAATTGATTGCGGCGTTAGTGTCTATGCTGAAAATGGCTTGGCACCCCGTGTGCAATCGAGCCCTTGCGACAGGAGTTGTAGCAGAAAGTCCTGCAACTCAGGGGAGCCACCCCCCCTCTCCCCGTCAGTACTAGAACCCTGCTCTGTTGCACTCAGAGTGCCTGATAGGAAGGGTGGCCAGTTGCTCTTGGGCAAGCCATTGCAGAAAGTGGTTTGCAAGCTACTGCAGAAAGCGGTTCGGCTGCGCCTTCCGACGGTCCAACGCACAGGCCGAGGGCTCTTGCACACTCCTAACAGCATCCCGCAGGTGGACAGGCTAAACTGCGGCACATGCCCTATCCTCCCGGAAAGAAATTGCTCAGGGTTTGCTCTCCGGCGGCGAGGCGGCAAAAGGCTTGGCATCTCGCCGCGTTGCAGCTGGCTTGCTTTCGCTAGCCCACCCAGCCAAAAGCATTTTTCTATAAAGAACGCAGACGAAGAATGCCTTCGCCTGTGCCGACCACTTGAATAGCAGGGGTGCCTGGGGACCAAGGGAAGGATTTCCTTGCCTGTCTGGAAATGTACTTGTGTTTCTATAATGGACCCGATCACAAACCGTTCGCATTGGCGTTTTCTTTACTTGAAGGCGTGGCACGAATGGCCTAACCTGAGCAAGTGTGCCTCCTTTGGGGAAAGGGATTTTGACAAACAGGTTGCACAGGGAACAGGGGACAGCCTACTATGGCAAATCTCAAGAAAATTAAGCAACGGCAGCTATCAAGAGGGCGTAGTTTCTAGAATATCAGCCCTTGGTGAACAGAAGCTCCACAGTGGATTAAAAGCCCGTCTACCAATGGCTTAGCACAGGGGCGTCACCTGGAGAGAGGTTATCACTAAATCGACAGCCAGTGGAGAGAATGTTGAACGGTAAGCAATTTAGGACTGCCTACCAGTCTAAGAGAGTTAGAAGAATAGTCACGCTTACTCCCCTTTCTTATAAAAGGGGGAGCACTACAACGTTTGGATATTCTGTATGTGATTCTAACCATTCCCAGAAGAGAAAAGGATCGAGACCGATTGGCGACACAGTTTAAAGGGGAAGCGCACGCCTCTAGACGGCCACCATCTTTGCCGGATCTGAGTTGAGACCTGCTTGAGAGGCACGAAGCCCTTGGGATTCAATTGTTGGTACGAGAAACGAGAAACGAGAACCTTCGTGCCTTTGCGAGCCACTGTTAACTATGCAACTGTAGAGCACGCAGCATATGCTGCAACTGCTCCTCCACATTCCGGTTGGGCAGGAGCACTCCCTCCGTGCAGATTATTATCCAGAGATCATATGCTTGGGCGAAGAAGTCGTGATTGACCTTTCGCTGCATTTTTGCATGTGTGCTCACGAGTCTAGAGTTCCCACTTGTGAATCCTAGCTTGACAGTCAAGGCTGCAGCGAAGAAGTAGTGCCTTGATCCGGTGCATCGGAAATTTTTGTGGGGCTTGGAGGCAGCGCACAGGCATCAATTCCAGTTCTGTTTCCTCTCCAGCACCCTATTTTTTTCCGAGCGCGCTGGTTGAAGGTTCACTTTAGCCTTTTCTGTTACAGTTTATCAGCTTGCCGCTCGATTTCCGCCTCCAGATATCGAGGTCTCCTGCGCCTCGGTACTTTCACGAAGCTCCTGCCTATGCCTAGAAGGTGAGTTTGATGCGTCACCATGGAGGGGCTCGCTGCTCGCATATGCCCAATGAACCACGCATTGCTAAACAGCGTAGCGGGGGTCCTTTACCTAAGCTGGGGGCAGCGGCGCGCGGCAGTAGATTTCAAGACTCAAGATAAGCGTTCCTAAAAAGTTTCTGATTTTGTCTACATCACTTAGGCCTCCTGGGAACAGCGGCCGAAGGGCCTGCGGCTACTTCGGGGAGGAGCCTGCGCGCTTTGAGGTGTAACGCATCTTGTCGCAACTGGTGCTGCAAGCCGGATTTTCTGCATGCTCTAGCACTGTATATAATTGTTTTACATCTCCTCGGTCCTAAGTAGCCAGCCTGTGCGAAAGTAGAAACCGAGTTGCCGGCATCAGATGGACTATGTTACGTAGTGCATGCTCTAACACTGTAAACAAGTGTTCAACACTTCCTTGGCAATGTGAAGTCAGCACGAACGCAAAAACAAATATGCATAGCAACCACCCAGCACCTCCAGACAGACCATTCTAAGAACACCATCCTGCCTCCCACCAATGCGTTCGGCAGTAACATATGTTTGTATGCTCTCTTGGCTGGCTCCCTGCTATGAAATACGGGAAGGCAGGGAGAAGGGAGAGCTAGTAATGCTGTTTTAATTTGTTTATTTGTTTTAACGTAGCTCTGCTTGTTGAGAGAAGGTGTAAGGAGCACAACCAGCGGAGGATGGTAGCGGGGCTCTGTGCCTTCTGTGGGCGAGAGTTCATTAGGGTGTCTGGGTGTTTGTGGTGCTTCTGGCTGTAGATACGCGGAAATCTCGTTGAATAAGGGCGAAGAAAAGGGTAAATAAACAAATTATTTGTTTAAAAAACACTGCTAACAAGAAAAGGCCCTTGTCTGCGTGTTGCAACAGGTGGGGGGGTGCTGTGCCACCTCCTGCATATTAGCCGAAAGCGTCGCCCATATGATGATATGGCATCCTAAGGCAGAAGCGGGTGCAAGACAGACCTTGTTTGTTGCATGCATTGATGAAATGCCTTTTGAATTTGTTGATTTCTTTTTCAAATATTGACTGAGGGCGTAGGAGCCCAAGGTTCCCCTGGACGCAGCAGCTTCCGTGTTCGTATTCACTCTCTCACTCACCCTGCTGCCTATACACTGCAGCGCTGCCTGAGGCTGCCTGAGCTGCCGCTCCTACTGTTATCAAGCCTAGGCCTTGACACAAGCATGTCTGCAGCGCTCTCTCTGCGCTGCTGCCGCTCCTAAACGTGTGGTTTCTGTTACCCAGTATAGCTGTCCATACACCCCAACAAACCCACCGACCTGATACCCCCGAACACCACCACGCCACATATATACAAAACGTAAACTCAGCATGTCACCCCAACACCTCAAACCCTCCCTCCCGCCGGGGGGTCATTCAAGTCGCTGGCATAGTGGCCGCCATGGGGGGAGCCTCAAGCACCCGGTGTGGAAGCCTCAGACCCCGAAACAGCCCAAGCAGGAGCATCAGCAGCAGCAGCAACAACAGCAGCAACAACAGCAGCAGCAGCAGAAACACATTGAAGAGGGTAAAGATGCTGCGGCAACACCAACTCACCAACACCCACCTGAGGCTGTATCCATAGGCGAACTCGATTTCAGCCCCCCTGCAGATCTTTGCCTCAATGAAGGCTCCTTCCCCCCTCAGTTGCTGCAGCAGACAGCTACCATGGTTAACACTGTTGCTGCTGCTGCTGCTGCTGCCACAGCAGCGCCGAAGCTTCCGCAGCATCAGCAGCAGCCCAGCTTCTGCCTGCCACCTCCCGCCGCCGACGAGCGCAACCTCAGCAGCTCTCAAGGCAAACAAAACGAAAAGAGTACAGACACCGTGTGGCCTCCACTGTCCAGGGCAGCTGTTGTAGGCAAGAAACCGAATGGCCGTGGCTTTCAGCAGCAGCAGCAACGACAGCGGCAGCAGCAGCAGCAGCAGCAGCAGCAGCAGCAGCAACAGCAGCAAGCGGCCAAAGATGCACAGGACAGCGACGCTTCCTTCGGATGTGATGCCTCTCGATCTGCTAATAGCCCTCCTCCATGCAGGGCCCCCCCCTCTTCTCCTGCATCTGCTGCTCCAGTGGACGTGGAGGCGGGAGCGGGCGGTTCCTCTTCAAGCTCTGCAACAGCAGCAGCAGCAGCAGCAGCAGAAACAGCAGCAGCGGCAGGCGTCCGCGCTCCTCCTGGTCTTAGCGGTCCTGACGTACAGAGTGCTTTGCTGCGTGCTTCTTTCTTAGGCCGCACAGATATTGTAAAGTTATGTTTAGAAAGGGGGGCGTCTCCGGCTGCAGCAGATGCAATAGGGAGAACACCACTGCATTACGCTGCAGCAACGGGTGTGGCTCAGGCGGTGTCGCTGCTGCTGCAGCACGCCGCTAGGGCGGACGGGCAGCAGCAGCAGCAGCAGCAGCAGCGGGGAGGCGGAGGAGGGCTTGCTGCACTTGTTGATAGGCCAGATAAGAAGCGGTGGACTCCGCTGCTTATTGCTGTTACTAAAGAGCACGAGCCCTGCGTTCGGCTTCTTCTTGCTGCTGGTGCAAACCCTCAGCATTTGCTCTGCCATCGCTGCGCTCCCTGTAGAGGCTACAGTGCAACTGCAGCAGCAAAAACATCCTCCGAAGCTGCTGCTCCAGCAGCAGCAGCAGCAGTGGAGGCAACAGCAGCGGCCGACAATTCAGACGAAAATACGCAGCTAGGGCGCAAGAAAAATACCGCTAGTGACAGCTGCGACAGCAGCAGCAGCAGCAACAGCAGCAGCAGCAGCAGCAGCGAAGGGTCCTCTTTACAAACGTGGAGTGCAGCAATTCATTTTGCTGCTATCAAGGGCAATATCCCTATATCCGAGTTGCTGCTGCAGCACGGCAGCACGGGTAGGTGATGACTGCGTCTTTGCTGTTTCTGTCTTTTTGTCTTTGCTTCTTCTTTTTGTTGTTTTGTCTAATCTCTCCTGCTGCTGCTCCGCATTAGCAGCTAATTGATTGGGGTTTGGGGTGCTGTCCCTATACAGCCACGGCTAGCTGCAGTTAGCTGTAGCTAGCTGTATCTAGCTGGAGCTAGCTGTGGCTAGCTGCTGCCTGCTTCATTTCGTTTGTACGCAGGAAGCTGTTGCTTGCTGCATTGGCTGTCTTTATTTTAAAAATGTTTATTTCTTTGTCTTTGCTGCTGCTGCTGTTGCTGCTGCTGCTGCTGCTGCAGTTAATGACTTGGACTCAGACGCGAGACCGCCGCTGCATTATGCAGCATGCAGAGATAAACCGGAGTATGTGCGGTGGCTTCTTCAACAAGGTAAGGAAGAGAAAAAATTATATATATAATTCTTTTTCTGTCTTCATCTTTGCTTGTGTTTGTTTCTGCTGGTCTTCATTATTATCGGTTTGCCCCTGTCTTTGTCTTTGTTTGCTGTTGTCTTTGTCTTGGTGTTTCTTCTTTTTTTTTTCTGATGTTGCGTCTGTCTTTATCTTTCGCTGTCTTTGTTTCTGCTCGTGTCTATGCTTGTCTTTGTCTCTGTCTTTGTCTTTGCCTCTGTTTCTCTTTGTTTGTGATTGTCTTTCTTTGCGTTTATATCTATGTTTATGTTTAATTTAACCTACAATAATATAAATTATTATATTATAATAATATATATGCTCTTATGTTTGTTCATACATATACATAAACATCTATATATATATATATACATCTCGCTGCATGCGTTTGTTTAGTTTGTTTATTATATTTTTGTGTCTATAGTCTGCATGCTTGTGTTTCTTTGCATTATCTCTTTAATTTTTTTTTCGTTGTTTTTTCTGTCTTCTCTTAGGGGCTCTGCCTGACCTCCTGGATATAAATAAAAGAGGTGCATTTCACGCTGCAGCAACGCGAGGAAATCTGCAGGTTGTGCAGCTGCTGCTGGAAGCAACGCCCCCAAAGGCTCTGCTGCGGCTGCTGCTGCAGCAAGATGTCTGGGGGCTTACAGCTGAAGCCCTTGCAAGGCTGCACGGACATCGCTCTATGGTGAGGTGTCTCGCTGTCTCTGTCTCTTCTTCTGTCTCTTCTTCTGTCTCTTCTTCTGTCTCTTCTTCTGTCTCTTCTTCTGTCTCTTCTTCTGTCCCTTCTTCTGTCTCTTCTTCTGTCTCTTCTTCTGTCTCTTCTTCTGTCTCTTCTTCTATCTTTTGCTGTCTCTTCTTCTGCTGCATTTTCACTCTTTTTCTGTCTCCTTTTGTTCTTCATTTTTATTGTGGCTGTCTCTGTCTCTCTTGCACGCCCTTCTGTCTCTTTTGTCTCCTCTGTCTCTTCTTTACTTCTTTTCTCTCTTCGTCTGTCTCTTCTTTATTTGTTTTGTCTGTCTGTTCTTTCTTTGTCTCCTCTGTTTGTCTTTGTTCTGTCTGCTTTACCTCTCATCTTTCTGATTGATGTCTTAATAGACTGTCTCTATTTCTGCTGCTGCTGCTGCTGCTGTTGCTGTTGCTGTTGCTGCAGCACTTGCTGCTGAAGTCATACAGAGAAGCGGTGGAGTCTCAAGTGGGGATGGAAGAAGCTGCTGCAGCAGCAACCTGCTGCGCCATAGGCACTCAGGGTCTCTCAGACACCGCTGTCTCTGCTACAATAGCAGAAGTCTTAGCTACAGGCCTTCAAGTCTGTTGCTGCTGTTGCTGTTGCTGCTGCTGTTGCTGTTGCTCCTGTTACTGCTGCTACTGCTGATGGTGCTGAAGCTTAGGGTTTGGGGTTTAGGGTTTAGGGTTTAGGGTTTAGGCTTCTCTTTCGTAATTCTGACTTCTTTCTTCTGTTTCCCCTGTGTGTGTATTCGTATTTGCTTCTTTTTGTCCCTTGCATGAAAGTATTTAAATGATTATTTTATTGTACTTTGCATGTACATTTATAATTATAGTTTATATTTATATTTATATTTATATTTATATTTATATTTTTCGTTTCCTCTAGGAACTAAAGAAAGCAAAACTGCTGCGCGCTGTTCAACGCCTGGGCACACTGCCTTGTCTGAAGGCCTATCAGCAGACTTTGATGATTCAAGCACTCGGTAGCTTCACACTCTTTGCTTCTCCAACTGCTGCTGTTGCTGCTGCTGCTGTTGCTGCTGTTGCTGCTGCTGAGGGGGGTCTGCGGGGTGTTGCTCATGCTGTTGCTGCAAGTGGTGGTGTTGCTGCTGCTGCTGCTGCTGCTGGCCTTGCGGATAGTTAGGGGCCTCAGTAGGCCTGCTTGCTGAGTGAAGGGAGGGCTTCATTTCTGTGCAGTGTTCGTTTGCCTTGGTGTAGTTAAATTAGCATAAATATATATATATATATATTTATATATATAATTCTTTCTATGGGGCTGGACCTTTGGAAAGAATAGAAAAACCTATATACATACGTATATATATATATATGTAATATATATATACATACATATATATATATATATATATATATATGTAATGTATATATACGCCTTACATCAATGTTTTTGAATACCTGTTCGTAATATTTGTACATTATCTCCTACTTCTGCTATATTTAATATTTTAAACTCTGTTTGCTGATTATTAATCAGAGTGTTTATTTATAAAGGCTGTGATATTTGTGTATTATCAATCGCTATCTGCATTGCATGCCTTTCTTTGCGGTGTCTCTGCATCTTTTGTTGCTGGATCGGCATTGCTACTATTATTACTATTAGTATATTATTATTATTAGTATATTGTTATTATTAGTATATTATTATTATTAGTTTATTATTATTATTATTAATTTATTTATTTATTTATTTTAATTATTTGTTTCTTCAGGGGGTATGCTGGTGGCTGACGGAAGCCGTCGTAAGACAGCAGGCGGTGTTTTCTTCACTGTCTTGAATGAATTTGCAAAGGAGGGGCAAATTTCTAGGGACGATTTGGCCTTTGTTAATGCAGTGAGGCCCCACACCTCTTCCTTGATTGCTGGTGCTGCTCCCCCGCACCCAGCTGTACCTGCTGCTGCAGCAGCAGCAGCAGCTGCTGCTTCTGCTGCGGTAGAGCTGCAGCAACTGTTGCAGCAGAAGCAGCTGCGGCAGATGCAACAACTGCAGAAGCAGCAGCTGCTGCGACAGGTGCAGCAACTGTAGCAGCAGCAGCAACTCCCCGTAGTGTCTGTAGCTGCTGATTTTTTTGTTGTGCTGAGGTGTACATACACCCCAGAGTGCATGCGCTGTGATTCTTCGCAGGAGGATTGCGAGACCCAGAAGGCAATGAGGCGAAGGGCGAGGCCGACTGTTGAAGTTGTTGCCCGCCCCCCGCTTCCTGCTGCTGCTGCTGTTGCTGCTCCTGCTGCGGCTGCTGCTGCTGCTGCTGCTGCTGCTGTTGGGACTGATGCAGCGGTGCACAGAGCGCCGGTCCAACCGAAACAGCAGCAGCAACCGTTGCGGCAAAAGCAGCAGCAACATGGACAGCAGCAGCAGCAGCAGCAGCAACAGCAGCAGCAGCAGCAGCAACAGCAGCGACAGCAGCAGCAACAACCGAGGCAAGCTCGAAATCAAAAACAGCTGCAGCAACGGGGTCCTCCGCAACGTCAGCAGCAGCAACAGCAGCAACCGCAGCGGCAACAACAGCAACAACAGCAGCAACAGCAGCAACAGCAGCAACAGCAGCGGCAACAACAACAGCAACAGCAGCAACCACAACAGCAGGAGCAGCAGCAACAACAGCAGCAACCACAACAGCAGCAACAGCATCAACAACAGAAACAACAGCAACAGCAGCAGCAACAGCAGCAACAACAACAGGCGCAACAGCAGCAGCACCAAACTCGGCTGAGGCAGCAGCACCCGCCACAGCTGCAACAGCCGCAGCAGCCGCAGCAGCAACACCAGCAGCGGAAGCAGCAGCAGCAGCAGCAGCAGCAGCAACGGCCACAGAGGAGCGAGGCTTCTGCGTCTTCTTGTGCTGCCACGCGCACTTCGCTTGTAGCTCCGAGCAAGGGCCCTCAGTCTCCCGCGAGCAGCAGCACCAGCAGCATCAGCAGCAACACTGCAGCAACATCACCTGCAACTGCAGCAGCACAGCAGCAGCCTTTCGCCTTCCCCCTCTTCTCTATGAACCCATATTGGCCTGTGGGCTTCCCTGGGCCGCTGTCGCCTCCTGCAAATATTAGCAAAGCCAATGGGAGTTCGTGGAATTCTGCTGCTGCTGCTGTTGCTGCTGCTGCTGCTGCTCAGCAGCAACAGCTAGCAGCAGCTGTGGCTGCTTCCTCCGCCATGAACTTCTCAGCACCGTCGCTCACCATGCAACAGGCAGTCGTTGCTGCTGCGCAGCAGCAGCAGCAGCTGCAACAGGCTGCCTTTGCTGCTGCAGCGTTTCCTGCAGGGCTGAAGCAGCAGCAGCGGCGGCGTCAGCTCTCAACAGCCCCCACAAAGCCAGGCCGGCAACAGCCGCACAAAAGTGCAGCAGCAGCAGAAGCAACAGCAGCAGCAGCAACAACAATGGAAGAGCCGCAGCAAGCTCCCAAAGCCAGCAGAAAGGGCAGAAGCGACTCCCACATCCCACAGCAGCAGCAGCAGCAGCAGCAGCAGCAGCCGACACCAATACAAACCGACACACAAATGCTGCTGGAGAAGATTCACCAGCAGCAGCTTCAACTGCAGCAGCAGCAACAACAGCTGGAACAGCTGCAGCTACAGCAGCAGCAGCAGCAGCAGCAGCAGTTTCAGCCGCGGCACGCAGTTGCAGGCGCTGCGGGAATGCAGCAGCGGGAGCGGCCTGGGGGGGCCCCCAGGGGAGGAAGGGGCTTCAGGGGCCCCCGTCGCTAAGCAGCAGCAGCAGCAGCAGCAGCAGCAGCAACAGCAGCACGAGGCTATGTTGAATGCGTGTTGGGCGTTTTCTCTACTTTGAAGCGCCGCAGCAGATTGTTTGTCTTTTGCGCTTCCCTCCGAATTTTGATATGAGGGGTAAACAGCCAGTGGTCGTTCACCTCCACAGCAAATGCTGCAGCAGCAGCAGCAGCAGCAGCAGCACCGGCTGCAGCAGCAGCACCAACAGCTGTAGCAGCACCCGTGGCGCAGATGAAGGCGGCTTGTGGCTGCTAAACGAGTTGCTGCAAAGGCAGTGGGTTTTGTTTCTGCATGCGCCAAAGGGTGTAGGTATTTAACTAAAATAGTGCTGCTATTCATTTCCAAGGGGGCCCCTACAGGGGGCCCTTAGGGCCCTACGCAGCACATATAGGCGAGGCTGCAGCAGCAGGCAGGTGCTGCAGCTGCTCCAGCAACAGCTGGAGCAGATTCAGCAGCAGCTGAAGCTGCAGCAGATTCAGCAGCAGCAGCAGTAGTAGCAGTAGATTCAGCAGCAGCAGATTCAGCAGCAGCAGCAGCAGCAGCAGATTCAGCAGCAGCAGCAGTAGATATCGGTGAAGAGGAAGCTGCATAAAGCCCAGCTATAGGAGGAGAGTGGGCGCCGCGGTTTCCTGGCTAAGTTCGCAGCGGAGTGTCTGCTGCTGCTGCTGCTGCTGCTGCTGCTGCTGCTGCTATTGCTGCTGCAGCTGTTGAAATAAGAAGAGAAAGATATTATTTGTTTTGTTGTTTTAATTAAAAAGAATACCCCAATGCATCTGCTCCTCGCAGAAGAACTTCAAAAGAAACAGTCAATTCCCCTGCGCTCTCAGCCCGCACCACTTCCAAACAAAACACAAAAAAAACAAGAGCAGTTTGTTTGTTAGAAGTATATATATATATATATATTAATGCATTTTTAATTAGAAATATATATAGATATATATTTAAATATATTTATATTTCTTAGTGCATTTATATTTAGGAATATGTTTACTCTTTATTCTTCAATGCCGTTACGAGTATTGGTGTTGGTATTTGTATTAGCTTTATGTGAATATTATATTAGAATTAGTATTAGTATTTCATTAGTATTATATTAGTATTATATTAGTATTAGTATTAACATCAGTATTAGTATTATATTAGTATTTTATTAGTATTAGTATTAGTATTTCATTAGTATTATATTAGCATTAGTACTAGTATTAGTATTAGTATTAGTATTAGCATTAGTATTAGTATTAGTATTGGTGTTAGTATTATATTAGTATTACTATTACTGCTATATTACTATTAGTATTACTATTGTTATTAGCATTTTTGTTAGTGTTAGTGCAGGGAATATTAGCAGCAGCAGTAGCAGCAGCAGCAGCTGCTGCGGAGGTAGCAGCAGCAGCAGCAGCAGTAGCAGAGGTAGCAGCAGCAGGAGCAGCAGCAGCAGGAGCAGCAGGAGCAGGAGCAGCAGCAGCAGCAGCAGCAGCGGACCTTCTCTGCCTTCTGTTTTTGCTGGTGTTGCGAGATCAATGAATTCTGCTCTTTGTGCATTAAGCCAGCCAGTAAGTCGAACAGAGAAAGAAGACCCCACAAGAGAGTAAACAGGCAGCCGCTTCAGGTGTCTGTACACACAAATATAAACAACAAAGCTATCCATACTCAATGCACCTGCGACTGCTGTTGCTGCGGCTGTTGCTGCTGCTGCTGTTGCTGCTGCTGCTGTTGTTGCTGTTGGTGTTGTTGCTGCTGCTACTGCTGGTGTTGCCGTTATTGCTGTAGGTGTTGTTGTTTCTGGTGCTGCTGCTATTGCTGCTGCTACTGCTGCTGCTGCTGCAGTGTTTGCTGCTCTTCTCACCGCCCCGGCTGTACAGGGATTGAGGCGTGTGCATAACCTGCGACTATTTGTCTGTTCAGCCTGCAGCAAAGACAAATAAATTAATTAAATAAATAAATAAATAAATAAATAAATAAATAAATAAATAAATAAATAAAGCTTATTTTAAGGCTCCAGTTCTAAATGGAGTATAAATGGAGACAAATGAAGAAGAAGACAAACAGAGAGAAGCAGCAAAAACAACAGAAATAATATACACACATATATATATATGTATACATATATATATATATTTAAATAAAATAGATAAGAGGCTTACAATATTATTATATAATTATAAATAAGACACATCAAGACAACAGGGGCAAAGTAATGCAAAAGAAATAATTTATATCGAAGTTAAGACAACAACAAAGACATACCAGTCTCTTCCATACACACAAAACGCCATCCGAGGCCAACCGTAAGGAGACGTCCCCTAAACCCTCACACAAACATTAAACCCTCTAGGGTTTAGGGTTTAGGGTTTAGGGTTTTGGGGGTAGTGGTTTGGCAGCTGTACACTCAGCAGTTGCAAAGAAACTAACTATTCCTAATCCCGCTGCCTCTATCCCCTGGTTTATTTGCTGCTGCTGCTGCTCCTGTTGCTGCTGCTGCTGCTGCTAGTTGTCTGCGTGGTTGCTGCTTAGGGGCCACCAGTAGAGGGCTCAAGAAGGCTATTAGCACAACTAGCCACTACTTGATGGATTTATTCTCTGTTGGCTAGCTAGCTAGCTAGCTAGCTAGCTCCTATTAGCTCGGTGGAGGTTCTGCTGGCTAGCTAGCTAGCTAGCTAGCGAAGAGGACCTGTCTAGCTAGCTAGCTAGCTAGCTGCGACGAAGTATGTCCATTCTTAACTGGCTAGCTAGGCCGCACCTTGAATGCAGCATGAAAGGGGAAGTTAAAAACAGCTTCTGCAGTATAGGGTGAGCAGCGCCCTTGTTGGGTTAAACCCCCAGCCAGGCCCTGTGAACAAAGCCAAACACAAACAGAATAAAGCAGTTGCAGCAGCTAGCTGGCTCACACCTAGCTAGCTTAGCAGAACAGCTAGCTGTCCTTCTCTCTGGCTATCTGGCTGGCTAACTAGCTTGCTAGCTGGCTACCCAGCTAGCCAACTACGTAGCTGGCTAGCTAGCTGGCTGGCTAGCTGGCTAGGTGGTTATCTGGCTAGCTGATTGCGGAGCTATCTGGCTAGCTGTATGGCTAGCTGGCTAGCTAGCTGGGTAGCTAGCTACCGTGGAAACGCCGCAACGCACCCAAGTATGGGCCCAGTCGCTGCCTACTACCATAGCGTAGCGACAGACGACGCCTCTTCGATTTCCCCACAGATGAACAGATTCAATAGAGCCATTCACAACCAGCAGCAAATGGTTTCCTGCAGACACCCCAAATGTAAATACTCATGCTTCCTTGTTCCTGCTGCTGCTGCTGCTGCTGCTGCTGCTGCTGCTGCTGGTGTTGGTGGTGGTGGTGGTGGTGCTGCTGCTGCAGTCAGTTGCTCCTGATATGCTGCTCTTTTAAACTCAAGAAATGCAAACAAAGTATTAATGAACACATCAGGGTGAATTAGACAAAGAGAATATATGCATGCAGCGCCACATACACACAGCGCACCAGGAATAGAAAGGGGAGTCTCAGGAGATGCAGCGTGAGCGTCAGCAGGTTGTTGCTGCTGCTGTTGCTGCTGCTGCTGTTGTTGCTGCTGCTGTTGCTGCTGTTCTTGCTGCGGCTGCGGCAGCAACTGATGCTGCTCCTCCTGCTGCATCTTCTGCTGTTGCAGCATTTCAGCAGAACAGCAGTGGAGCCGCCGCACTCTATCTAGCGACAATCCCCCTTACAGCAGCAACTGCTGCCTTCTTGCACATTCCCTCTATACAGACCGGCGTTATCTGACGGCCTTTCCTTGCTTCTAGTTTCAAAGAAGGCTGGGGTTAGGGTTTAGGGTTTAGGGTTTATGTATGCACACAGTGACTGCATTGTTGCATCGCCTGCACTGCGCCTGAACCTGCCGCTCTTTGTTTTATAAAATGCAACACTAATTTGAAATTAAATAATCTAAGCTTATTTTTTCATAAAGTTTATTCATTTATTCGCTGTTTTTAGCTGAGCTTCTCCCGCGTGTGGGAGGGGGGGAAGCAAACCATGCAGGAGTTGAACGTGCGGCCAGTGCAGTAATTCGGCTGTTTTTTTGCTCTTTTATCATCGAAAAAACAAATAAAACGTTAAAATACATTTAAAAACAATTAAAAATATAATTGATAGGGGGAAGGAAATGCATGCAGCACAGAAACCTGCATTGTACACACTGAGTGACCACCGGCCGCCAGTGTTGCATTTGTCGGTCTACTGCTCCGAATATTCTTTTTCTAAAAATTTATTTAATTTAATTATTAATTAATTTGTTTGTTTTAAACAAATTTAAACTTTTTTCATTCAAAAAAGAAAAAATTCATGCAGCACTTCGCACCGCCACCGACGCCAGCGTGGCGACCCATCGCCCACACTTTCTTCTTCCTGAAACTTGAGGAAAAAGTTGTAAAAGTAATATTATTAACATTTACATAAAACCTAAATTTAAAAATATAAATAATATGAATACTTCTGCTTCTTTTGCTCCTCATATACCTACAGTATTCGAAACCCCAGCACCACTAACATAAGATAAATATTGTGTTTAGCCAGCAAACAGTTGTTAATTATATAATTAAACAACAGTACGGGAGTTATAATTAAATAAATAAAAGACAGCAGCCAGCTTCTCTTTATTATAATATAAATAAAACGAACAACAACCAACTCCAGAGTTTGTGCATCAAGGTAGAAGCAGCAAAATTCAATTAATATCTTGCAAACAACACAAACATATATATATATATATTCATATATACGTATATTTATATATACTTAAAATATTTTTTCTTTGCTTCTTGCATTGTAGCAAACGCCTTGAAAGAGACAGCCAGTGTATATTATCTGCTACTCGTATTTTTGTGTTTTGTCTTTTTTTTATGCACTTCTCTTTCTCTTCTTCTCTGTTTAACTTAACTCCAGAACATATCTTTGTTATTGTTGATGGCTATTGCAACAAGACAAATAAAGCTGCTGTAGAATATACATAATGACTTATGCACGATAATATATAATCTATTTATTATGTACATATATATATTAAATATATTAGATATTACATAAAGCATTAAAAAACTAATACATCATAATATCATGAATAATGATATATTATATTTATATAATATAATATATAAATATTATAAATTTAGAATACTGAGTTTGTCTTGAAACAAACTTTTCTGTGTTGTCTTTTTATCGAAGAGTGCAGCGAAAGACTGCGTGGAAATAACTTTAATCTAAATTATTAAATAATAATATTATTATTACTATATAAAAAAAGCATCAAGGTAACACTACTAATAATAACAATAAATAATAATAATAATAACAATAATAATAATAATAATAAAAGAAGCAGTGCAAGCAGCAATGAAGCTTAGAGCAAACAAACAAATACATCAACAGGATCTCTAAAGCTGCACAACTGCGCAGGTTGTTACAACAAAATGAATACAATAAATAAACTAAATAAAATAAAATAAATAAACAAATAAATAAATAGATAAATAAACAAATAATATGTTTTAGTTAAATAGAATTGCCTTGCGACGCCTGTCTAAGGGCTTCCTTCACATCCGCTTTGATGCGCTGCGCTCGCGAGACATTCAAAAACATCAAATTACCTCCTGCATATATTCACAATTACAAATATATATATATATATATATATATATTTAGTATTATATGTGTATTTAGTATTATGTATAGGTTTACATAGATCAAAATAAAATAAATAAATACCTTTATTAAAATAAATGCAAGGCATACAATTACGAAAATATTACATTTATGTGTTTCTGCAAATACGAGCCGATACAGTGCAAAGACAGAAAAAGACAGCAGAAGCAAATTACCCTCTATAAATCAAACACCAACACCTTTCTTAATTCTAACAAATCTAGGGTTTAGGGTTTATCTAGGGTTTAGGGTTTATCTAGAGTTTAGGGTTTATCTAGGGCTTAAGGCTTAGGGTTTATCTAGGGTTTAGGGTTTTAGGGTTTATCTAGAGCTTAGGGTTTAGGGTTTATCTAGGGTTTAGGGTTTATCTAGGGTTTAGGGTTTATCTAGGGTTTAGGGTTTAGAGTAACCTGGCAATAAATAATGCAGCGTGACGAGCAGAGCGTCGGGTCTTTTCTGAAACTGCATTAAATAAAAACAAATAAAAAAGAGACAGAGACAAACAAAAATCAAAATAAAACAAAAACAAAAACAACAATATACAAACAGCAAGAATCAGACAGTGTCTGCATGCAGTGCAGCCCGATAAAAAGATTAGTCAGAGAACATCAGAGAACATCTTTATTGAAAATAGATTTATTATAATGCATTATACTATTTAAAATAATATAGTATGATATGGTATAATATCATATATTGTAATATAATACAACATCATATAATATACGACAAAATAACATATTACTCTATTATACAATATACAATAATATTTTATTTAGTATTATACAAGATAATACTATATAGTATAATATTATATTATACTACATAATATTATAAAAGATAATATTAAATTGACAATATAATGATTATTGAAAAAAGAAATAAATATTTCAGTATTAGGTTGTTCTCTCTCGGACTCAACGAGAAGAAAAAGGATATAAAGGAGAGTTTGCATGATGCATGCAGAAGCAAAATGTTGTTTTAATGAAAGTGTTGTTTTAATGCATTAAATATTTAATTAAAATAAGAAAAAGAAACAAAAGAAAACGTCTGCAAAACGATGTCTGTACAGTGTATTGTACAGAAGAGAATACAAGTTAAATTCAAGAGGCGTATCATTTATATTGCATTAAATATTTATTTGTTTTGTTTGTTATTACAATTAAAACAAGAAGAAGAAACAGATACAAAATAAGGATAAAGAAGCATTAAATATTTAATTGCAAGCAAAACCCTACATATTATTTTTCTAATACCAAATACTCTATTACGAACACCCGAAGAAAAATCAAAAAAAAACAAATAAAAGAATATAATAAACTTACAAGTTGTGTTAATGGCGGAGAAGATGCATGTACACCGAAGATGTCTGCAATGATATGAATAAAGAATGTAAGAGAGAGAGAAACTAATAAACAGTTTTCGTTTACTTCAAATACTATCATATAGAGGATTCTGCACAGCAACAACAACAGCAAAACACACAAAAAAACATTAAAACGTATATAAAGAAAAGCATGCATGCATGCATTAAAACGTATATGAAGAAAAGTATAAATGCATGCATGCATGCATGCAAGCATTAAAACCTATATAAAGAAAAGCATGCATGCAAGCATGCATGCATGCATTAAAACGTATATAAAGAAAAGCATGCATGCATGCATGCATGCATGCAAACATCAAGACGTATATGAAGAAATGCATGCATGCATTAACACATATATGAGGAAATGCATGCAGACAAATACCCCAGAGAGCATCGATTTATGTTTCTTTAGCAGATTGTTTATATTAAATGTTTTTATTTCTTTTTCATGTGAATGCAAACACTTTGCTTCATGCATGCATGCATGTATTAATATTTACTTATGCTTTGCATAACGCAGCATTTTATTTATATTAAATATAAATATATATGTTATATATTTATATATATATTTATACAGTAAACATAATATATATACATAATATATAACATATATATATATAATCATATAAATAATAATTGTTTTGTAAATATTATAATTGTTTTTATTGACGAACTCATCTACACGCTTCCATAGAACAAATTTAGGAGTTGTAAAAAGCGAAGAAATCTGCAGCATCAGCAAACCCTCGAGCACCCCGCTGTCTGAATTTGTAAAAGAGTTATCTTCTTGTCTGCATAAACATAAACATAAATTAAATTATAGAAGCAAGTAAGAATTTAAAAGAAAACATAGAAGAAATAGATTAAATAATAAGGCGCAAGAAATACTTTAAAAGAAAACAGAAATAGATTAATAATAATAAATATATATATATATATATATATATATATAATATTAAAAACTAATATG
>NW_013549888.1:109458-110041 GCF_000499425.1 Eimeria acervulina
TATATATATATATATATATATATATATAATATTAAAAACTAATATGCACATCTTCACTCAGTTAAACAACACACTGAACCATACAAATCTAAACATAGAATGTCTTATTAAAACGTACACTTCTTATACCCTCTACTGCTGCTACTACTGCTGCTGCTGCTGCCACTGCTGCTGTTGCTGCTGCTGCTGCTGCTGCTGCTACTGCCGTTGTTGTTTTTGCTGTTGCTGCTACTGCTGCTATTGCTACTGCTTCTGCTGCTTAATCTTAGCTGATTAAGAAGGTGGAAGCACTAAGAGCTGCAAGAAAGAAGACAGCTTACCCTTCAACCCAATGTTGCTGTCCTCGCATACACTGCAATTGAAATGAATGGTCTTCACTGACGCGGCGTATGATAGCCTTATGCAAACATAAAGCAAAAAAAGAATAACAACTAAACATTAATACAAACAAAATATAACCTGCAAAGACACCTCAACGTAGGTACACCTCTGCACCAGCACAGAATAAAGAGGAGAGGATAAAAGAGACAAAGGGAGTTGGAATATATATATATATATATATATATATATATATATATATATA
>NW_013549887.1:0-4525 GCF_000499425.1 Eimeria acervulina
GCGTACGTGCTGTGCGGCATGCAAAAGCATCTCGAATAACATTCAAGCACCGACCCGTTGCCAAATCACCTGTCCAAGAAATGAAACATGTAAGTCATTCGACGCAGAAAACCTAGACTGACGAAAAATTACGAAGGGCAAAACGTAAGTAGGCCTGCCTGAACCATATGATGCGCGAGCTTACGGCCTGCTTGCAGAGCAAGGAACATTCTTTCAACCCGCGTCAGTGCCTCAGTAAAGAATTTATTCGCAGCGGGTCGTGATCCGCTAACTTCAGAAGCAGACTGCCCGTCCACCCTAAGCAGGAGATGACAGGTTGGTCGCCACTTGCCGATCGCGTAATTCTTCGTGCGACATTAGTGTGACGCATTGGCCCCATCTCTGGGTGCTAACTCGGCCGGGCATAGCAGCACGTCTTGTGCCAAGCGATTTAGCGCCTCGTGCACTCAAGTCGCGCCTGGTATGAGACCATCCCCCCTTCAAGTCAATCGTAACTTGGGGAAGCATGTGCGAACGACCCACTGCCTGCTCGGGAAGAAGATATGATGTTTCGGGCGCTAGTACAGTGGATATCCGGGGGAGAAGGTAAGCCCATCAGGTCAGCCTAAAGCCGCTTAGCCTCCGAGAGAGTAAATCCATAGTCGCGGAGCAATGCCAGAAGGGTTCCAACTTAGCAGACAAATACAAGCAGCAAAGTAGCATCGTTTCAAGAACCTATACAACTGAAACTGCTTCGGAACTCGCAGGGCTGTCGGAACGAAATGCTTACTTGCTGTGGCTCACAGATCTCTCACGTTGCAATCAGAAATTAATTTACGGCGCATGGTGCGTCCTCCCAACCTGCGCAGCCCCCCCAATGCCTTTAGCCAGCGGGGATCAACCCGCCACCAAGCCGACAGAAACCGCGACCTAGTATGCCACTCCCCGCAAGCCCGGCTACCATTTGCAAAAATGGACGCCTGGGTTGGAGGCACTCCGTACGTTGATGGCAAACATACTGACTGACGGCGAGAATCATGGACCCTCGACAAGGTGTGCATCTCAACACGAAAGAACCAATATTCGTATTCGTCTGGATTCATCTACAGTAGCAAGCAACTTATTCACATTCGCAATAAATCTAGCCAATGGCATTGCCATGACAAAATCGCCACGCTCAAACAACAGTAAGCTGCTGCAGAAATGGCAAATGACCATCAGCCACTGCCACATCCGCACAGTCAACGGACACAAGTGCAGCATTCAATATTGCGACAAAATCAGAGACGAACTTTCTGAGGGCCAGAGGACATGCCGCCTTTTCGCAAAATGCCGCAGTGCTGGGTAATCAATCGCTCGACCACAGCTACCGCAACAAGCTTCGTGTCTCTGCGCATTCGCACAACTTGGTGGTCCGCACCCATGGAAAGCGCTTGCGTTCCTTCGCAAGCTCCATTGCTCCTCGCATGGCTTGCGGAACAATCTGACTGCTGCAAGCCGACACTGATGAGATGGTACAGATGATGTCTTGGCTTTGTTGCAAGCAGCCATGTCGTATTCTAGAGTCCACATGTCTTCTTCCCCTATGTACCGCTTCTTTTGTTCCCTCCCAAAGGGATTGCCGTCTGAGTCGGCAAATCTGTATCGTGCTTTTCCCTCCACTTGCTACCGTTCACTGGTACACCCAACATTAAATTCACATGTCATGATATCCACCATGAAAGCTCACATAGAGTTGAAATTATGAAAGGCATTGGCCGAGGAGTGGTACTAATGGCTGCCACCAGCAGTGAGCCACTCACAACCTATAAGATTTAGTCGCGCACATAGCCGTCCCATTCCATACAATTTACATAAGTGATGGGTTCAGTCGAACAAACATCCGCAAATACTCACAACTCCGTCCTCGGGCTCGCAACGCTCAGCATGAGAGTGCACTTTATTTTCCTGGGTCCGAATTGAGGATCGACTGCGCGCCCAAGGCAGTGGGAGTTATGTATCCCGTCTACGCAGCACTCACCGCCTAGCGCACAGGGGGAGTCACGGAGTCAGACAGAGAAGAATCTGCAAATGCGCATACGTCTGCCCGCAAACCCTGTCTTGCTGGGTTCTTGTGTTTGGAAGTGGAGACGTCCCTTTGGCCACTGCCACGTCGTTGCACTGCCGTTTGGACCGAAATGAATGGCTTTTAACACCCAGCATCACGTTACACAAACAGGATAGCCTAAACAAATGAGGGAGAGGAAAACCCGGATTAGACGAGGCAGCTAATGGGTATATGGCTTCTTCCCTAGCAATTCTGAAGGTTCTCAGCCCACTTCCTGCGGGACAACGGCGCCTAAGCTCGCGAACGGCTACTTCCTGCACCGCCACTCAGGCAGTACGTGGTCCCTGTACTCTAACTAGAGCTTCGTTGGGAGGTATCCCTGCGAAGCTGTAGTGGGGGTGCAGGCGCAGAACAGCCGCTGCACCTCCTTCCCATCCGCATTTGGAGGCCGTATGCTTGCCCTCGTGAGTAAAATTCAGCCTAGTACCTTTCCATACATCCCCATATGAACTGTCGTACCCATGGATCGCGAGAGTTGGCTGCAAAGTGTGGTGAAGCTTCCTGCGCCGTTCGCCAGCGCTGGCCGCTCACCGCCTGCCATAGAACCCACTGCTTGGCACAACGCAAAGAAGTTCACTACTTTTCCGCATTCTTTGGGCATCAAGCTGGAAGATGGAATGCTTGTGCTACCACTGCAGCTGAAGGGTGTCTCGTTCATGGCTTAATTTCAAAGCGCCTGCTGTCGCAATGAAGCTCACCGTGTATGTAAGAACCATCATGAAGACTAATGTTGAACATGCAGCAGATATGATTCCAAGAACTCCCAGTGGCTTGCTTAGTGACCTAAGCCGAGCTTCAATCCCGCTGTCGAGAACGGTCTGATTGGCAGAAGACCCCTGCGCATCGTCAGCAGCAAGCTCCTGAAGTGTCCCTGGGCTTAATTTGGGTGTTCCATTTGCTGACGTTGGTAAGCATAGGGCCAATATGGCTGCAATGACGAAAATTGTGGCAATACATAACGATCGCCAAGGCACGCGGTCCACGCGGGCCGGCATTTTCCAAGGGATAAAAACGGGAGGAGAGCCAATTGAAAACCTAATATAGGGATATCTTACAAAGCAAAATGAATCTAACCCTGAAGACGACTAAGACTTTAGTGAAGAAGCTCAAGGCGCGGACGACTTCGAACGCCCGCGTGAGCTTCGTGAGGATCCGCAGTTGTGGAGGGCTGCAAAGCACGGCTGCGCAGCAGACTGAAACGTTCCCGGTGAAGGAAGTTTTGAAAACCTACTAAGACGCTTCTGTGCCATAAAGATACTTATTAACTAGAGTGGTCAAAGCTCTCGGCACGAGTGCACGGCGTCACTGTTTCTGTGCTGAGGCACTCCCGCCGTGGTCCTGTGTAAAGTGGCTTCCTGCTAATGTTGAAGTCCAACACGATTCCTTTTTGTTTAAAAATAATTTTTCTTATCACGGTCTCCACAAGGGGCTACATGGGGAGCACTTGTGCATTGGACTTTTTGGGTTCACGGATGCCCCAAGAGCGCTGTGTTGGGGGGTTAAAGGTTGGTAGATGTTTCAATATTTGCTTGCACATTAGCTACTAGAAGCCATGTGAATGCCTTACAATACGGCATTCGTGCATGCATCGATTTACGGGTTGAGGTCGCTTGCCTGTGGGGTTGCATTGGAGGCAGTTGCAGCGGAAAGTGCTGCGCCCCAGCCAAGGCAACTCCTCTCCCAAATTGCCCCAGGACCATGCTCCACTGTGCTCAGAACACCTGCAAACCGAAGGATGGACCAGCCGCACTTAGAGAGGCTTTTCCACTGAGTGTTTTGTGAAGGTTGCAGCCCACGGCAGCCTTGGGCTAAAGGGTAGAAGTGTCGTTGCATCTGGCAGCACCGCACGGTTGTCAGAGGGAGCCATTAGCTGTTAAAATCATCGCATGGCTCTTTCGGCTGAAGCACAGCAATCTTCAGTCATCGGGGTGCTTTTCCTGACAAAAACTTTTCCCGCCACTCTCCCAGCGTTTGGATGCAGCCCCTTCTTGTAGCGTACTCTGTCTGAAGTTGGTAGTGTATTTCAGTTGAGTTCAGGATATGTATTCGGAGCCTACTAAGTGTTTAACACTTGTTTTATGGCATGCACCAAACAGAGCTTGGTAATGCCTGTCCATTTGGTTGCCTTGCAGCAGGAGCTGCTGCAAGGTGCATTTCAACTCATGGCAGACCAACTCCTATCTCCATCGGTCCCAATCCTTTGAGCCGCTGAGCCTAGGACGCCTGGAGACTGGAGGGGAAGCCAGCAGCTTTAGGGGAACTCTTACTTCAAGTCGTTGGTTCTATTTCGGCTCACGATGGTCCTCCGTTCATATTGAGGACCCTTATAAGTGAATTGCTATACTCGACGGCTATCCAGGAAAAGATGATCAAGATCAAAAGGTAACCAGCGATTCCAGAACTCTGAAAATCGAGGCGACTTACCGGGCAATGCGTCTG
>NW_013549887.1:4625-27125 GCF_000499425.1 Eimeria acervulina
AGCACCGCACGGTTGTCAGAGGGAGCCATTAGCTGTTAAAATCATCGCATGGCTCTTTCGGCTGAAGCACAGCAATCTTCAGTCATCGGGGTGCTTTTCCTGACAAAAACTTTTCCCGCCACTCTCCCAGCGTTTGGATGCAGCCCCTTCTTGTAGCGTACTCTGTCTGAAGTTGGTAGTGTATTTCAGTTGAGTTCAGGATATGTATTCGGAGCCTACTAAGTGTTTAACACTTGTTTTATGGCATGCACCAAACAGAGCTTGGTAATGCCTGTCCATTTGGTTGCCTTGCAGCAGGAGCTGCTGCAAGGTGCATTTCAACTCATGGCAGACCAACTCCTATCTCCATCGGTCCCAATCCTTTGAGCCGCTGAGCCTAGGACGCCTGGAGACTGGAGGGGAAGCCAGCAGCTTTAGGGGAACTCTTACTTCAAGTCGTTGGTTCTATTTCGGCTCACGATGGTCCTCCGTTCATATTGAGGACCCTTATAAGTGAATTGCTATACTCGACGGCTATCCAGGAAAAGATGATCAAGATCAAAAGGTAACCAGCGATTCCAGAACTCTGAAAATCGAGGCGACTTACCGGGCAATGCGTCTGCTTCTTTGGCAATTAACAAAGCCACATACTTTGGGATTGCAAGCACGTGAAAAAGTGCTGTGGGACTGGAAAAGTAAGCTTTCAAACACAGCCACCCGGGAAACAAACAAATTATTAAGGGAAAAGCCGCCCAAGCAGGGTGGGGCGACGTGATCTAGAGAAAAAAGGTAACCGCGGCGCCTGCAGATCCGCCTGCGCTTATTCGAGTTCATACGAGCTGCTAGCCCAAGTTTACACAGGCTACAAAGTGCACCTGATATCTGAAACTACGAAGAGAAGATGCAATGTCTCTGTTCCTTGGCACAGTCTCTGCGACTTCGCCGATGGAGACGGATATCGGTATCGTTCCTCTAGTAGAGTGCTACACTAAATCTGGGGCGGCCCATTCGCTTTCTAAATTTCTTTCTCCTGGCTCCATTTTTACCCACGCGGCTGCAGCTCTTGCTCCACCGAACAATAGAAGGGTTAAGCACTACGCCACTGCGGGCGATCACTTGCGGCAACAGAAAAAGTGTGGAGTACGCCGATAATATGTTTTAGGTTCGCTTCGTGAAGATGGTTTGATCAAAGTTCACGATAATGCTCTAGGGGTCCATGGTGGGATCAACGCAACGGTGCCTGTGGTGGCCAGGTTCTCTTAGCGGCCAACGGTGAGCGCGTCAGTCGAGGAAGTCGTCCTTGCTTGCCCGGAATCCGAACAGCAAAAGCTGCCGAACACCCTCAAACCTGGGCATTTGCAGAGTATCCTATTCCCGAAATGGATCTGTACGGATATCCGAATGGGTTCCTTGGTTGGGTTACTAACGGCCAGAGGCAATGATAGGATTTATACTGTCGGGGGAAAATTCCTCAAGTTCTGTCACCTCATTCGCTGTTCGAGTTCAGTTGGAGGGGAGGGAGTGACCCAATTATTCATTTATTACGTCGGGAAACTTCACACTTTCCAGAAAAACGTCAATGCTGACAGAAGCGAGCAGTTTGATAGCGCATTCTGGCCCGGATTATTGACCGTGATTATTAAAACTGGCAATCATATGACCCTCGCGAACACGCCGATTGAACCTGGGCACGTTATAACTTGTAGAGGCCATAGCAAACGAGAATGCTACGTTACATGGCCAGGTTTTCGAGACCCCGAATGGGTTCTGTGGATGGGTTGTGCAAAATAATTACTCAGGAGCATCTGCGTACCTCACTCGACTCAGGGCGGAGGACTGCAAGCGTTGGCAATCATAAATTATGGCCATGTAAAAGTTGTGTAAAGATTTGCTCTGCAATGTATAAAAAGGGACAAGTCTCTTTTGATCCATCTGCTCTCCGGTGCGAAATATTTTCCTAATGCTGGAGACGCCCCTCTTACAAAGTGCTGGCTCGGTACTGAGAGCGACAGCAATAACACTTGGGGATCGGGATTCATTCTAGAGCGGTGCTGAGGGTCGGAAACGGCTCACAGGGTATTTTTGTTCCGAAAAAATGGCAGCGTCTAAAAGATGAGAACGGCGCAGGGCGCTGTACGTGAGCAGTGGACCCGGCAAAGTGCAGGCCTGCCACGACGAGTTTGCGGCTCCGCAACACCAGCAACAGCAAATATAAGCAGCACCAGTGGATGCCCTTTGCCGTTTTCTCGTTATTTCCCCCCAGTTTATATGGTCAGTGCTTTAACATCGAGGATTAGAGACCCTGGACACATCGAAAGCTCCTTTCCCTTCCACGGTGCACCCATCCCAAGGTGGAAGCACATGAGCACGAGCGCGTGCGCTGTTTGGGTAGAGAAACACTGACGGATGCTACGTGGTCTCTCTGAAGCTGGTACACCTATTTTCACGTCTACGGGAGTGCACACTGGCTCTTGAGGGCCAAGTAAGTGTTTAAGAGATGTATACTGTGTTAGTGCATGCATCAAAAAAAGACTTGGGTAAACTTGCATGCGGATTCGCCTTGCAGCAGAAGTTGCTGCAAAGTCCGTTGCAATTCATGACGGTACGCCTCTTCTCCATACCAGATCCAGGTCCATGAGTGACACCAACTATTTTTCCGTGGTGATATATAGCCCCTTCCTCTACCCAACTCAGCGCCTTTTCACAAATTGATTTTGTTTCCGTCACATTTTGCTGGATAGCCGGCACCTTCCGCCTTCTTTGCTGCTGTCTTCCTGGTGCTACTTCACATGGTTGGGACAGCTGCATCAACGGCGCGGCTTCCAGTCGAAGGATGCGGCAAATGGAGCCACCATGAGCTGTGCCAGACGCAGGCAGCTGCAATGCCATGCTTTCAACAGCCCCAACCGCACCAATAGCAGCAGCAGCCGCCCCTTTATCTGCACCATGTTCAATATCCGTAGCTACAGTTTTACATGGGGAGGGGCCCACTCACAAACCGGCGAGGGGGCCTTCACCGCTTTGTTTTTCAATCGGAAGCAGCTGCATCATCAACGACAGCACCAGCAGCAACAACAGTAATTGGTATGAACGGCTGTAGCGGGAGGCCAGTACCAGAGGGGAAAGGAAGATAGGCCTCGGCTACAGCAGAGTAGGCCGGCTTGTTATTTTAGGTTCATCTGCGGCGGTTGTCTGGCAGGGCAGCTTGCACCTGTTTTCCTGTTGGTTCCTAGGTAATGCTTGTATAATTTCGGGTAGAAGGGAATTTACCTGTGCTCATAGTGTGCAGATACTCCCTCTGAATAGACGAAACCGTTGCTGCGCCGCGCTGGGTTGTCCATGCCTCAGAGCTTCGCCTGCTGCTAAGAAATACTTGGGAGGTCACAGAACAATGCTTTTCCTTTACCCTCATCTCCTTATTGTTATTTGTTTTTCGGAAGTGCTCCTTGCTGCTTTTCCGGCGAAAGGGGCCCCCTCATTCCCCCTCGTTGCCGCATCAGTCATGCAGAAGAAAATGGAGGATGCAGAGACAGCATTTGCAGCGACAGCCCAAGAAGTAATAAGACCAGCAACAAGAGTACAAACAATCAGCAGCAACATAAGCAAAAGATGCGACGGGAGGAGCTGCTGGCGCTGGAGATGCTGCAGGAGTAACGGTGCAGCACCAGGCAAACAACAAAAGCACATGAAGCATCAAAAAAGTTACACCGGGGCCTGTTGCGGCGCATCCATCAGCTCCGGACAAATACGGAGAGAGCGTCAGGGATATATCCTGGCAGTAGCCGCTGCTGTCAGCAGCCTTGGCATCAGCAGCGGAGAGAGGCGCGTTGTGTGCTTATCAGCTCCGATGAAGTAGAAGTGTCACGCTCTGTCTAAATTTCGAAAATGTACACTTGCGTGCGGGGGCTCACTGATGGGCAATAGGTTTTTCATAAATTGTGTACAGAATAGGTGAGCGCGTCAGAACGACTCTTCGTAACACTTGGGTCTGGGAGCGCCTTGCAACAGGACTTGCGTCACTTGCGCCATGGTGCTCCGCACCAGCCCCATACCTTGGGCTGGTGTGCCCAGGAAGCCTGGAGAATGAACGAAGGGTAAGGTACTTGTTAAACATTCTCATTGCAAGCCTTTGACTTTATTGCCTATGGCCCGCTGCCAAGGTCGAGAAGCCACGTTACAGCGCACGTTGCAGCAAGCTCTTCTGCAACGGATGCCGCAAAGCAATTACACATGCAAACGTATGGAAGCGGGCTTTTAATGCATGCACTAGCACTTTGCTTAATTGCTAGACAGTCGTTTGGCTTCGAGTAGCCAACATGCATACGACTATCGATACACCTACCAACCTCCGAAAGACGTTGCTACTAGCGCGGTAGAGAACCGCTGATAGATTACTTAGCTGTCATTCGCCAGTATGCACACAAATATTGATAAATCCTGTGACCTCTGACGGACCCGGAACAACGCACAATGTGTGTTGTTTTAACGAAAATGAGGCATTAAAAGGGACACAACCAACCCATCAGCTGCTTAATTATCGACCGATATGGTTTTTTCTAGTTAGAAAGCATTGCTGCTCCTGCACTGAGTCCTTTGGGTACCGCGTATGAATGCGACAAAACGTAACAGTATAAATAACAGCGTGGCTTAAGCTGTTCCCACTCTGAGGCATTTCATGGTAGGTGTGAGTGAGACGAAAGCCTCGTTAGAACTTCTTCCTTTGCAGAGGGAGTTTGAATTTCTACAGAACTTGCTAGAAATAATGTATTAAGACTCTTACCCTCTTTTTAAGCGGTGCCGAACGCGATGCTGGGAGGGGGGGTGTTCCCGGTGGGGTTGGCGTACGGTGAGGCTGCGTCGGCAGCAGGTTTTGATTGTTTTTCTCGTATTAATTGCAAATGGAGGTGTTTAAAAGTAAAATAATGTTCTTTTTAAAGGTAAAAAATCAGGAAGGGATGAGGAAAGGCTTCAAATAGACGCACACATAGCGCTGCAGCGGCTGCCAGACACGCGTGTACATACCCTCCAAGCAATGCAGAGATAAAGCGGCTGCCAGTCTCTGTTGAGGTTTCCTTCTTGATTTTTCTGAGTTCTTCTTTCTCTTTTATTTATTGCTTGAATTGACAGTGAGACATAAAGATTTGTAAAGGCTGTAGGGGGCCTCTGGTTCTGTAGGTTTTGCTTCTCTTCTTCTCCCCCGCCACCTAACCTTTACCTTCCCTCTTGTGGTTTGTTTGTTGCCTGTGATGACAGCTGGCGCTTCCTCGCCTCTTCCGCGATTGTTTCTTTGTGTTTTTGCCGTCTAGTTGGTTTAGCTTGATTAATTTTTGTCTTCTTCTTCGATAAGAAGGTAGAAGAGGGGAGCATCATCTGTCTAGAGAGACCCAGCAGAGGTGTCTGTGAATCAATGGCGGTGCTGCTGGCGCTCTTCTCTGTCTATCTCGGCGTCTTCAGGGGTCTTTGCTTTGTTTGAAGTGTCTAAATAAACCTTTTAAGATTTTTCTTATTGTTTCTCACCCTTTAAACACTCAACACTCACCTGCCCTGACACTGCAACCACACCGGCGCTCGTCAGGATCGCCTACTCCCTGCGGCGGAGGCCGCTAGGGGAGTTCTTGCCTTTCTTTGGGTTTTCTCCCTCCCCTCTGTCTTTTCTTCTTTTGAATTTGTTATTTCTGTCTCTCATAACGCTTCCAGCTCCTCTTCAGACTGTCTCCTCACCTGCAACGCGGTGTCTGTCTCCTTCTCTTTGCTCTACCATCCACCTTAATAAGCATTATTTGCCTCCTGCTGCGTATACAGGAAAAATAATCTGTCTGCGGCTGCAACAGGCAGACAGGGGGGTTCCGTCTTTTTGCAGGAGACGCTTGCTAAGACCATTCCAGCGAGCTAAAACAAACCCTTTGGAGGCCCCCCCCCTCTCCTGTTACTGCTGCTGCTGCTGGTGCGGCTGCTGCTCCTTCCTCTCGCTTCTACTCTTCAGACTCTTACGGGGGGACAATGGCTTCCCAACCCAATCTTGAACAGCCCGCTGCAGCAGCAGCACCAGCACCGGCGCCCTCAGCCAGCAACAGCAGCACCTGCACCGCCACCAGCAGCAGCAGCAACAGCACCAGCAGCAACAGCATCGGGAACAGCAGCAGCAGCGGCTGCACTGCTACCAACAGCTGTAGCAGCGGAGACAGCAACAGCTGCAGCAGCAGAGACAGCAACATCAGCAGCAGCAGCAGCAGCACCTGCAGCAGCACCCCCAGCAGCAGCAGCAGCACCATCTGCAGCAGCAGCCAGGGTTCCTCGTGTTCTCCTCATATGTTGGAGGGGCTCTGGCATTCTTCTATACAAAAGGGAGAAGGGCCCTTATCTGGAGGAGACAAATCTGTCTCTGTCTCTGTCTCTTCTCCGATGGACTTGGGCGTAGTTGGTTATGCTGCTGCTGAAGGTATAGGGGGGAGTTCAAACGCATGCGATGCTGCTGCTGCACCTACTGCTGCTGCTACAGCTGCAGCTGCTGCTGCTGGTGTAGGGGGTAGCTGCGGAGACAGTCTGTCTTTAAGCCCCTTCTTGGGTGCTTATTCGGGGGGCGAGTTGCTGCCAGGAGGAGACAGCAGCGCATGCAAAGGCAGCCATAAGGTGTCTCCTTCTTCCTGCTGCGTGCACACATCAGGGCCTCTAAATGTTAAGGTGGAGACAAACGTTATCTCTTCAGCTGCTTCCTCGCCCCATCTGCCTTCTACAAGCATCTCTGACGGCCTCCATCTAGCAGCAGCAGCAGCAGCAGCAGCAGCAGCAAGCAAGGGGCCCCAGGGGGCCCCCCAGAGAGACAGCGCCCTCGCTTTGGCAGCACTCAATTCCCCCACAGCAGCACAAGCAGCTAGCTCGACTGCAGCAACAACTCCTCTAGCAGCAGAAGCAGCAGAGCTCCAGCAAGCTGCCCCTAGTCCCTCTTCTGCACCTCCTGGGGGGGGAGGAGCGCATACTGAAACCGAAGCTGCTGCTGCTGTTGCTGCTGCTGCTGCGGCTGCTGCTGGGCCGTCAGCAGCTGCAGCAGACAGCAGCACTCTGTCCTCAACGCAGGCGATTTTGATAGAGTTGATTCAGAGTCTGGGATCAGCCTGCAGCAGCAGCAACAGCGGCAGTGCTTCTGCTGCTGCTGCTGCATCGATTGCGAAGCACATTGAACGCATTAGCAAAGCATCAAATCTTTCCGATGTGGAGAGTTATATTGCTGCTCTTCAAAATCTGCTGCCAGCTGCCTGCAGCAAGGGGCCCCTCAGCCTCTCTAAGTGCAGCACGCTGCTGTCTGCTCTCAATCTTGTCTGCCCGAAGGAACCTGCGGCTCCAGCAGCAGCAGCAGCAGTAGCAGCAACAGCAGCAGCAACTGCAGCAGCTGCTCCACTACCGACAACCGAGGGATCTTCCGTCGAGGCCCATAGCAGCAGCAGCAGCAGCAAGAGCAGCAGCAGCAAGAGCAGCAGCAGCAGCAGCAGCAAGAGCAGCAGCAGCATGGGCTTTGGGTTGGACTGCGTGGCGTTGTCTCCTTCATCTCAGGGCTGTCTCTTTCCGTACCCTCCTACAACATTTGCTGCGCAGCAGCAGATCTGCTGCCAGCTGCTGGAGGCCTTACTAACGACCCATCTATCGGGTTGCAGCGTCTTGTCTTTGTTGTCTCGTTCGCCTCTCTTTGCTTTTCATCAAGCAAATATTATAGGGGCCCAGGGGCCCCAGCAGCTATATATCTATACACACGTAATCCTGCAGAAGCTGCTGCTGCATGCAGTGCATGCATCTCCTTCCCTGCTCCTTGCTGCTGCAGCAGAAGGCGCTTTGCTGCTGCCAGAAGACAAACCCATTGACCTCTTAAAGAAGGTCCCCCCACAAGCCATAGAAGAAGCCGTTGCTGCGCTGCAGCTGCTCTATGAAGCAGCAGCAAACAACAAAGATATACACGCGCAAAAGAATCCTGCTGTTGCTGCTGCTGTTGCTGCTGCAGCTGCAGCTTCAGGCTCACCAGCAACGACAGAGGGCCCTGCAGCAGCAGCAGCAGCAGCAGCAGCAGCAGGAGGACTGCGTAGCAGGCGATTGGGGGAGGATTCCCGAGGGTTGAGTGTTGCGGAGAGCGCCGCAGCCACAGCAGCAACAGCAGCAGCAGCAGCTGCTGCAGCAGCTTCTGCTACCACCACTCCTGTGCCTTCTCTCTTGTGCAGCCCAACAATCCGCACGCTGGAGACAGCATCGGAGACAGAAGGATTGCTGCTGTCCTCTGGCTTGAACAGTTTAGATATGAGGGGTTTGTCTCGTTGCTGCCCTGAGTTTGTCTGCGGCTCTCCCCTACCTCCTAGTGCTCCTTTTGCTGCTGCTGCTCCTGCTGCTGTTGCTGCTGCACCCAGCGGCGAGAAGCAACCAACTCTTGGGGTCTCCTCTGCTTCCAGCTGCTCTTCTTTTACTCTTAGAGACAACAAGAAAGGACAGGTGGAGGCAGCATCGGAGCTGCTGCGGGCACTGGGGGCGCAGGCGATGGCAGACGTCTGCTCTTCTCCCTTGCAGCAGCAGCAGCAACTGCAGCAGCAGCAGCAGCTGCAGCAGCAGCTGCAACAACAGCAGCAACTGCAGCAGCAACTCCAGCAGCAGCTGCAACAACGACTCCAACAGCAGCTGCAGCAGCAGCTGCATCAACAGCTCCAAGACGGCAGCAGTATGGCGAAGCGCTGCGCTTCTTTCCCTCTTGCTGCTCTTCTAGAGTCTCCTTCTGCTGCTGGGTCTAAAGTTGAAGCAAGTGCTGCTGCTGCTGCTGCAGCGCCGCTGCTGTCCAGGAGGTGCAGCAGCTCCTTGTGGGGCTCGGAGTCTGCTGCTCACGATGTGGTTAGTGCTGGGTTGGACTTGGGTGGTGCGGGTGGCGGTGCTGCTGCTGCAGCAGCAGCAGCAGCAGCGGCATCACCCCAAGTGTGCGGGAGCCCGCTGCCAGATGTGCTGTCTCCTTCGGGGTCGCCAACTGTCTCCTTTGACGCTGCAAATGATAGCTGGGTAGCAACATGGAAGGCCCAGGGAAGAAGCTGCAGTAGAAGCTTCAGCAGCAGCAAGTACGGAGGCCGCGAGGAGGCGCAGCAGCAAGCACTTCGGTTTACAAAGCGGATGCAGCACAAGACAGAAGGGCCTCAAGGAGACTCTGCAGCAACAGCAAGTGCAGCAGCAGCAGCAGCAGCCGCTGCTGCTGCTGCACCTCTTGTTGCTGCACTGCCGCCTGCGACGCCGAATGCAGCCAACGCCGCGCAAGCAACAGCAGCAGCAGCAGCAGCAGCAGAAATATGCAGCTTCCTCGCCAGCCTCGAAGGCACACCAAGCTCAAAGGGGACACTTGCTGCTGCGCTGCAGCAGCCGCTGCTGCCGCTGCAGGGAGCAGCAAATTCTGGTTTGCTAAACATCTCCGGTCTTAGTCAAAAAACCTCTTCACTTCCTCATGGATTCCTAGGAGAGGGGGCCCTCAAGGCTTTAACCCTACTACAAGACGCCAAAGGGAGCAGCAGCAGCAGCAGCGTAGCAGCAGCAGCAGCAGCAGCAGCAGCTTCACATCCCACTCTGCCACGTAAGCTCAAGAATAAAAAGACAGCAGCAGCAGCTTCTAGCAATGAGTGGAGCTTAACAGGAAATGCACGAGGGCAGCCAGGGAGACAGCGCGCCCTAAGCACGAAGACAAAGGGGGCCCCCGGTACACCTGGGGATGGCCGCAAGCTGGCAGCAGCAGCAGCAGCAGCTGCTGCTGCAGCAACGGCGGAGGAGCTGCGGCGTCTGGGGCAGAAGTGCAACAACAGCAGCAGCAACAACAGCAACAGCAGCAGCAACAGCAGCAGCACCACGAGCAGCATCACCGGCGGAGGGTCTGGTTTCTTACCTCCTTTATCTCCTTCTGCTTCCCCACCATCTCAGTTTTCTTCTCTGCAACAACAACAACAACAGCAGCAGCAGCAGCAGCAGCAGCAAAGGCTGCGAGTTGTATCTGGCAGCATAACATTCGATCGCAGCCAGAACCGCTTCATGGCCCAGTGGAAGACAAGCGATGGGTCTAAGCACAGCAAATCGTTTTATATAAAAAACTACGGAAGTGTAGAGGAGGCACAGCTAAATGCATTGCGGTTTAAGGAAAACCTATTAGCAGAAAGAGACGGTGAGAGATCTGCTGCTGCTGCAGCTGCTGCTGCTGCAGCCGCTGCAGCAGCGCCCGCAGCAGCCTGCGCACTCCCTCTGCATGAAGCGAGGCAATCAAAGGCAAAAGCAGCAGCAGCAGCAGCAGCAGCAGCAGCAGGCCTCAGGAGTCCTGGGGCGGGTCTGGGGGCAGCCAGTGACTGCGGGCTAGGGAAAGAAGCAACATGTTTAGGTGGCGCTCAACACAGCAGCAACAGCAGCAACAGCAGCAGCTGCAACAGCAGCAACAGCAGGGCCTGCCCTCCTATCCACGAGGCCCTTGAATGTGTGTTATCACGCTCTATTCAATCTTGTATAGAAGAAGCAGGCGAGGCTGCTGCTGCTGGGCCTCCCTCTCTTGCTGCAGCAGATGCTCCTCTCGTCAGTTCTGTTAAGGCAGCAGTTGCTGCTGCTGCTGCTAGCTGCCAGGAGACAGATGAAAACTGCTGCACGCCTGCGCAGCCGCTAGATGCATCTCTTTGGATTGAAGCAGGGGGGTTCCTCTCTTTATCACAAGACAGCGAAAGGAGTGCTGCTGCTGCTGCTGCTAGCAGCAGCAGCAGCACCACCAAGGCTTCTTGCGGTCAGACAGCGAAGAGGAGCAGACAGCAGGCTGTATCTGCGGCGGGCCCTGCAGCAGCAGCGAGTGCAGCCGCTGCAGCCGCAGCAGCAGCAGCAGCAACAGCAGCAACAGCAGCAACAGCAGGAAACTCTGCTTTTTCTGCCTCCCCCGAACCGCACTACAAACGTCTTAGACATCTTCTCAATTCTGCTGCTCCTCCTCCTTCTTTAACTCATCCAATGCCTACGCTGCTGTCTCGTGAACAAGAAGAAGACCGCAGCAAGGAAGAGAACATTCAGCTGCAGCAACAGCCGCAGCAACAGCAGCGACAGCAGCAGGCAGAAGAACCTGCTAAACTCGCCGCAGCACCGAAAACAGAATCCGCAGCAGCAGCAGCAGCAGCAGCAACGCATGCTGTAGCGGTGGCAGCTGATACTTCAGCAGCTGCTGCTGCTCCAGCTGCAGCAGCAACAACCGCAAACGAGAAGATACAAGAACCTCCGTCTTTGTAGGCCCCCCGCTACAGCGAATACAGCAGCAGCAAAAGCAGCAGCAGCAAAAGCAGCAGCAGCAAAAGCAGCAGCAGCAAATTCAGCAGCAGCAAGTTCAGCAGTAGCAAAAGCAGGCCGTAGTTACGTCTGTCTTGTTTGCAGAGTCGAGTGTCTGCCGTTTGCTGCTGTCTTTATTATTTAAAAGCATTTGAACAGCCCCACAGCACTTAGTGTGGGTATCGATTGAAGCGCATGCATGAAACGAGTTTGGGGTTTTGTATGCATTGCATGCAACAAGTTTGGGGCTTTGCTTGCATGCATGCTTGCATGCATGCGCTCATTTCTTTGAATTGATATTATCTATCCGTTTTCCTCTTTATTCTTTTTTCCGCCGTCTTTGGCTTTGTCCGCAAGACAGAACTTCTGTTTGTTGTTAATTCTGTTTGAATTTGAGTTGTACATACACCTAAAGACTTGCATAAGAGATGCTGCTGCTACAAACAAGCAACAGACACACTCTTATAACACACCTTCAGAGTGCAACAGCACAGCAGCAAACAAACGAAACAACTCTACAAATGTCAGGGCTAGCTACTACTTCTGCTGGCTGTTGCTGCTGCTGCTGTTGTTGCTGTTTGTCTTGTGCGCTGCCGAAGAGAAGCTGCTCGCGGTAGTGTTGCTACACTTCACTCTGTGCAAAGTTACACTCGAGACTGAACAGAGGAACTCCAGGCCCCTGCATATATATATATATATATATATGTATATATATATATGTTATATAGCATATATAATATTATCTATATTTTATTTAGTTGGTATATACATATGCATTTATATGCATATGTTTACATGCAATATATGTATACATATATATATTAGCTGCCATATATATATATATATATATAATATGAATATATATATTGTTTATGCTACATGAAATAATGTTTGTTTGTTCGGTAGACAAACAAATGTTCTGCATAGAATGCGACAGCAAAAAATACCTCCTAAAAGCGTCTGGATAGAAGGCGCAGCAAACACATAGCTGGCCCCGTTTGCTGCTGCTGCTTCTGCTGCTGCATGCGCACAAGCTGCAGCAGCAGCAGCAACAGCAGCAGCAGCAGCAGCGCGTCTACAGCCGCTGCAGCTGTGCTGTGCGGTTGCACCGCTACAGCAACAACACTTTTTAATATATATATCTTCTTGAATTTGAATTAATTTCTCTTTAGTGTCTCGTCTGTCTGCTTTGAGCAGCGAGAGAGAGCAGCAGCAAGCAGCAGCAAGCTGCTGCTGCAGCAGCAGCAGCAGCAGCAGCAGATGATGATGATGATGATGTTATTAGAGTTCATCGTCGTCCTGTTTGTCTTGCGCATGCTTCGAAGCCTGCTGCTGCAGCCCCTTTAAAACATTTGTTAAGAAAGACGCTGGAGGCATCTCCAAGTTTGCTGCACCGTTTGCTGCTAATATACGTTGTGCATGCGTTTCGGCTGTACGGATTAAAGCAGAGATTACTGAGTTGTCTGCATGCAGCATTACCTTCAGCGCTTCTCCAAATAAGCCCTCAGGCACCTCAGGCATAGAAGGCTTCTCCTTGTCGCTGTTGCTGTTGCTGCTGGTGTTGCTGCTCTTGCTGCTGCTGCCCTTGTTGCTGCTGGTTTTGCTGCTGCTGCTGCTACTGGTCTTGCTGCTGTTGCTAGTCTTGCTGCTGCTACTGTTGCTGTTGTTGCTGCTCTTGCTGCTGCTGCTGGTCTTGCTGCTGTTGCTAGTCTTGCTGCCGCTGCCGGTCTTGCTGCTGCTGCTGACTTTGCTGCTGCTGCTGCTTGGGCTCGCTGCCTCCGGGCCTTCATCCGAGGAGTCGCCTACCATTTGCTGCTGCTCCCCCCCCGCTTGTTTTTTGTTTTTGTCTTCTTTGCTTTTGTTTTGTTCAGCAGCAACAGCAGCAGCTGGAGCAGCAGCAGCAGCCTCGGCAGCAGGAGCAGCAGCTGCAGCAGCAGCCGCAGAAGCAACTGCCTTCAGCATCTCCTCTCCTCCCTCCGCTCCAATTGCTGCGCCCATTTGACGAGCCAACGATAAAAATGTCTCAGGCAAATTCGAGAACGCTGAAAAATAAAAAAAAAAAAAGTTAAACAAAAATTATATTAAATTAAAATAATATAAAATAATTGTTAAATAAAATAAAAAATAAAAACTAAACAGAATAAAAAATAAAATGAAGAAAAAATAAAATAAAAATTAAACAAAACAAAAATATTAAATAGATAGAATAGATAATGTTCAAAGAATAAAATAATAAAAATCAAATAAATAAATAATATTCAGGAATAAATAAGAAATAAATAAAACAAAGATATTCAATAAACAAAGTAAATTGACCAAATTAAATTAAATAAAACAAAAAATATAAAATAAACGCAAATAAAACAAAAACAAATAAATTAAATAAATAAAATTAACAAGACAAAGGAGAAAAATACAGCAGAATAAATAAAACAAACCTGAGACACATAAACAATAAATGAAGATAAAATAAACAACAAGGTAAAAGAGAGTAAAACAAAAATATAAAACAAAAATAATAAACATCAATAAAACAAACATAACAAACACAAATCAAAAGCCTCCACGGGAGACGCACACAACCACCAGCAGCAACAGCAGCAGCTCCGGCAGCAGCAGCAGCAGCAGCAGAAGCAGCAAACAATCCCAAGGGCTTAGAAGAGACAATAAAGGTCAAAGAAAAACAAAAGCGCAGTGATAGCGGAAACAGCAGCAAAGAAACAAGCTGCTGCAGCTGCAGCAACAGCAACACCTGTAACTGCAGCAGCAGCAGCAGCAGCAGCAGCAGTTCTGCTCACCTTCTGCTGCAGACACCGCAGGCCCATCGAAATTAATCACCTGCCCATCAGGCCCCATTATGAGGACTGCCTGCACAGCCGCTGAAGCCAGCAGCAGCAGCAGCAGCAGAAGCAGCAACAGCAGCAACAACCGTATATTTGCAAATAAGCAGAGCTGCATCTCGTGGCAGCTGCATCCAACCCGCTGGGCAGCAACAAGCTGGGCTGCTTCTGCAGCTGCTGCTGTTGCTGCTGTTGCTGCAGCAGCTGCTGGTGGTGGTGACCGAGGGGTGTTGTTTTGCTTCGAAGAGATTTAAATGCCTCACCTTGCGGAGCGTCTTTGGATGTCTTTGAGGTTTTGCTGCTCTTGGTTTTGTTTGAGGGCCCCGCGCTCTCCTTTCGCTGCTGCGCTGCATCGCTGCTGCTGCTGCTGCTGCTGCTGCTCTTTTTGTCTTCTTCGGTGGTGTTTACAGACACTGAACTCCCATTGCTACCCTCAGATTGAATACTGGAATCTTCAACGCCACCTGAAGCAGCAGCATCAGCAGCAGCTGCAGCAGCAAGTGAAGCAAGCAGCAGCAGCAGCAGCAAGTACAGCACCGGCAGCAGCAGCAGCATCGAGTGAAGCAGCAGAAGCAGCAGCAGCAGGAACAAGAGAAGCAGCAGTAGCAGTAACAGCAGACGAAGCAGCAGCAGCAGCAGCAGCAACAGCAGCAGTTAGTGAATCAGCAAGTGGAGCAGCAGCTGCAGCAGAACTCTGCACTTTTTTCAAGTGTCTGTACAGCACCTTCGATTGGAGTTGAAACCTTCTGCAGCAGATCCTTAAAACTCGGAGAAGACTGAAAGACAGCAACAAAAAACAAAAACGAGGTGCTGCTGGCTGCATATGCATGCATGCAGTACCATAAGCAGCTGCTGCGTCTTCTCATTAAAAATAATAACAAATAAAATATACAAACAGCAGACAAACCCTTCATATTTGCTTCTGCAGCAAAAATAAGAGACGGAGACTCTAGCTAGCTAGCACGTAGGGATAAGTAGACAACAGCGGCTGGGCACGACTAGATCGACAGCTACCTAGCTAGCTAACTAGCCAGCCAGCCAGCTTGCTAGCTAGCTAGCTAGCTAGCTAGCTATCCGGTTAACTCACTTTCGCCAAGGTTTCCGCCAGAGTTGTGAGGGATTTCGCAATGTTTGAGTGGATCACCTGCAAACCCACAGAAGAACAAACAACACGCGCAAGCTAGCGCTGCCGCTAACCCCCTTCAACAGCTAGCTACTAGCTAGCTGCTATCTAGCTGCTAGTTGTTACTGGCTAGCTGGCAACTAGCTGGTAGCTATTTGCTACTAGCTAACTGGTAGCTAGCTGGTAGCTATCTGGTAGCTAGCTGGTAGCTAGCTGGTAGCTATCTGGTAGCTAGCTGCCGAACTCCGCACCCAGCCCTGAACTCGCACCTTCTGCGGTGTCTGTACACCGCACCCACCCATCCTGCACCCCAACTTGAGCCCCCTCGTGGCTACAGCAGCTAGCGGGGGTTGGGGGCGCTATTTATTTATTATCTGTCTCTCTCTCGAGCTAGCTAGCTAGCTATTTGTCTATCTATCTACTTACCTATCTATCGATCTATTTTCGACACATTTATATATACATATATATATCTACATCTATATACGCATATTATATATAAATATATATACAGCTAGCTAGCTAGCTAGCTAGGAGCAGCTAGCTATTCCTACCTGCATGGGATCGCCTTCTTCTGCGGCTTCTGTCTGTGTTGCTTCTGTAGAATCATCGGCTGCTGCAGCTTCAGATGGGTCTGGGGCTGGATGCGCATGCGCTGTTATCTCTTTTGCTTTGTCTTTGCTGAGCTTGTCTAGCAGCGAAGCAGCAGCTGCTCCAGGGTTTTTCTTTGTCTCTATGCTGCTTAATATTGACTTCATGAGGGAACGTAAGTCTCCAATTCCTGCAGCAGACAGCAGCAAAAGGCAGCTGCAATACTGTGTCTTGCACTCAGCCTCTGTCTCTCTCCATCTCTCTGTCTCTCGCTGTCTCTGTGCATGCATGCCTTATTATATACATATATATTTCTGTCTGTTCATAGTTCCGTCTCTTCAGTCTCTTTACAACCCCTAGTAGCAGCAAGTGCAGCAGCAGCAAGTGCAGCAGCAGCGACAGCAGCTGAAGCAGCAAATGCAGCAGACAGGCAGCGGCAAGTGCAGCAGCAACAGCAGCAGCAGTACAAATGAAATGTCTCTCACCCGCAGACTCTAAGTCTACATTTTTAAAGCGGCCGTGCGTCTCTGCGACGGGCTGCGATGCACACCCCAAACCCAAAAACCCTAAACCCTAAACCCTAAACCCTAAACCCTAAACCCTAAGAACCCGACAGGTGCATGCCCGCCCCCGCAGCAATAGCAAATGTAGCAACAGAACAGCAGCAGCAGCAGCGACTGCAACACGCGGAGAGGCAGCAGCGGCAGCAAAAACAAAATGCGGCAGCAGCCGTTTCAACAGCAGCACCAGCGACAACAGCAGCAGCAACACATAGCAGCAGCAGCAGCAACACACACAGCAGCAGCAGTAGCACAAAGGAGCTACAGCAGCAGCAGCAGCAGCAAAATGGGTATTTACCTTGCGAAAGAAAACATGTTTAAGTTGAGATATTTGATTAAGAGACAGAACAGGGGCTTCAGCGGGTATATCTTGCAAGAAAAGGAAGCCCTTCTTTAAAGGCTTTCTAAGATCAGCAAATTGGTAGGGCATTGCATCAAATCTACCAAACTTAATTCGATTATTCTCTTGCCAAGAAACAGGTAGAGAAGAAGAAGAAATACTGTTCGGCTCCAGCAGCTGCAGCACTCTGTCTTGCTGCGATCGCAGCACTACCCCTAGAAATACACCTCCTTCTTTCTGTGCGTCTGTCTCTTCTCCACTGAATATATCTGCTCTTAATGCCGAGCCTATTTCTAATTTATGCGGTTTCCAAGGCCTAGGAGTAGCTCCTCCTAGAAGTTGTTTTATTAATGGGGCCTTAGCATCTGTTAGCGTTTGCTTCCTCGTTTGCTGCTGCTGCTGCTGCATTTTTATTGCATGCGCCTTTTCCTGTAGCACCTTTCCTTCTGGTGTTGTTATATCTACTGCATAATAAATGCGGTTGCTAAGGGTCTTCTCTGCTATTAACAAATGAAGAGCTCCTAGCACACCGCGAAGGCCCGAGCAATCTAGAGGCCTTCTAAATGTTATTCTGTCTGCCCCCTTTGTTGTTTTGTCTGTATATCCATACAAAAACCGCAAAACATCAATTCTTTGTAAGGGTGACGTCTTCATATAATCAAGAGCATTAACAAAACGAAATTCAGGAGCTACTTCTTCTCCCTCTTCGCTAGCCGCATGCAGCCCCAATACCTCTCGCAAAGGTACTTCTGCAGTAAACACTAACTCTTCGTCTTGAAGCCCCTGAATAACCAACACCAAATTTCGAGACTGCTCTCTTGCTTCCTTGCTGCAGCTTGGATTCGGTTCTCGGGGTGTAGCAGACACCCAGATTCCATACGGTACAAACAAATTTGAATGTAAGAAAGACCCCTGGTGGCTGTCTAACTCTGCATAAGTAGAGATAGGCACAGGGGGCCCCCTTAGATTCAACACAGACGCATAGCTCGACGGTTTCGCAGTAAAACCCTCCTTTATAACCCCTGTTAATGGCAATGCATGCGTCGCTTCCCGCTGCTTCTGACGCTGCTGCTGCTGCTGCTGCTGCTTCAGCACCTCAGGGCCCGAGACTCCCCGAGTGGGTTTGACGCGCCAACGGCCTTTCCAGCGCGTCTCTGCTTCAGGAAGCCCCACTGCATAATCATCTTCTAGAAAAGGAGAAATAAAAGGAGATTTAGAGCGATCAAACTGCAGCAAACGAGAAGAACCGCTCCATCCGCTGTGAAATGCCTCTACCTCCGCTTCGTAGTGCGGCGGCAAAGAAGAAAAAGAAGACAAGTCGTGGCAATCACTGCGGTCTTCACGGTCTCCCGCATGAAAACATACAAAACTTTCTGATTCTGTAGTGCTTTTAGGGCCCCATATCTCCCGCATGCTGCTCACAATTGCCCCTAAATGCCCAATAGCAGAAGAAATTGCATCAGAAAAAGTAGGAGAAGAAACATCTCCGATGCCGTCTTCAAGGTACTGCCCTCTTATTGCATAAGGCTCCTCCACGCTGTGCCGCTGAATACGAGATGCAGAAACTGGCTCAGAATGTAGAAACGTACGAGAGGTGTCCAGTTGAACAAGGGCGGGAACGCCTCTGCTGCTGCTGCTGCTGCTGCTGGGCGCTTCTCCCCCAGCATCTACTAGCAGAGGGCGGTGTAGATGAGCTGAATATGCACCAACCTGCTTGCTGATGCCGTAGGGGCGCCGCATGCGCTCCGACTCTGCTTCAGGAAGAAGGAGAGGAAACTTCAAGTGAGGGCAAAGAGGTCCGGATGTCGAGTCACAGACAGGGAACACAACCTGAATAAGCAAGACACGAGATCCAATAGAATACAGAAGTTAAAAAAAGTATTTCATAAACAATTCCGCAAAAACCAGACAAATAAAAGAAGAAAAGAAACAAAATAAAATGAAAAAGCATCACCTGCCTGCTACGCGTGCGATCCGATGGACTGCGGAAGCTAAACGGATAATTTCATGAACAAACTTGCAAAAAACAAATAAATAAAAAAATCTAAGAATTTCGGGAAATTAAAAACCTGCCTTTTCGGGGAGGACTTGATCAAACGTCACATACGTCAGGTCTCGGAGAGAAGAAACGAGGAAATCGGCGACGCAAGAATGAACGTTTAAAGATCCTTCGGCTCCAATTGAAAAAGGAATACTATTTTCTCCAAGTAATCCACCGATTCCGCTCGAGTTTATGTTCATAAAGGCGGCAAAACTCGCAAAGAGTGACAACACGTACACCCCGCGGGCCGCCCGGCGGAGGCGGGAAAGCAGCCGGCTTTCGCTCGCCATTTTAAAATAACGGCGAAACCGTGCAGAATAAATATCAATAATAATTTGAATTAGTTCCTTACGGCCCGAAAAAGGCGCCGCGAGGCGGGGGAAGCGCTTAGGAATCCCCGCATACCACGGAAGTTGAATGAACGATTTCCTTCTTTGTTTCTTCTCCTTCTTCCTGCTGCCGAGAGCAACACGAAACAAAGCTGCATAAAACACCCAATGATCGGTATCCCAAACAAACGAAACGTATTTACTCGTCACTGACGGCTCCTGCTCTGAGCCGGCGTTCAGGGAAACCTCGCATAACAGAAACAGAGAAGACAGGCAGACAGACCCCTAGGAGTCAAACTCTGCAACGAGGGAGGAGCCACAAAGGCGGGCAGAAATAAAGGAAATGAATTGGTTTCATGAGATCCAAACCAAAGCAATTTTCAAATTCAGAGCCTTAAGGTGTATAGGCAGCTCAACTCGTGCAAGGCTTGAGCTGTGCAGCTGCTGAGAAGTACTGGCGAACGTAGGAAGAAATGCTTGCAGCTGTCTATAGAAAGCAGAAAAAATAAAAGGGTTTTTAGGAAAATTTGTGGGTTTTCCTCCTTAATAATGCAGAACAACTCATGAAAACCGGCAGCATCCCCTGTATTATAACAGCAGCCGCTGAATGCATGCGGGGCTGTCGTGAGTAGGTCTTTGCTTCTCAGAAAAAAACAGCTAAATATTGCTATTTCTCTTTAATTAGCTAAATAATTTAATTAATTAATTGCTTCATTTCCAATAGGTAGACCCTCTCTTCCTCCTGTTTCTCTTCTTCCCCGCCACCTTTGGGAATGCTCGGCAACACGTTTTCCTTAGTTTCGTAGACTGAGACTTTAAAAGGAGTTTCTTCCAACACCTCCGTTGATATTTGCTGAGTTATTTTTAAATTATTTATGGACAGAGGGGCGTTGCTTCCCCCATTTTGCTGTTTTCTCTGCCGCTGCCGGTGATATTGCATGCGTTCATCTCTGTACCGTGTTTGGTATGTGAATTTTATTTCTGTTTCTTGCGGTGTCTCTGTCTCTGAATCCCCATTAAACAAATATATTCTGTTGTATCTGCAGTTTCCGGATTTGCTATAGGGAATGAATTGTGAATTTAGAAGCAAAAAAACGACAGAGGGAAAGCCATCTCTCTTTCGGTGTCTGCATGCTTATCAAACTGTTTGCTTTTATTTACATTCTCTCCTTCTTTTGCCTGTTGTTTTTTTTGTGGTTGTATTCTTTCCACGCATATAATCCAATACGGTGTATGCATGCATGCAGCTTATTGATGTATTTGTTGTGAATAGTGTTGCGCATGCATGCACTATGCTTACACCGTATAAATATTTGTTTTCTTCCCTTTTTTTGTTTCTTTTCGATTTCTTTTTATACCGTCTGAGCAGACATTGTAGATGAACAACACAAGGATTTTTTCTTTTACTATTTCTGCCTCTGGGTCTTTGTATTTATCTCTTTGTCTCTCATTCTCTCTTTTATGTTTATTCTTTTCTCGCTTCGCTTTGTTTGTTTCCTTCTTTCTGTTTGCATGCAGTTTGTGTTTGCTGTTTGCTTTTCCTGCATTTTCGTCTGCCTATTTTGCCCTCTCTGCCCTCTACACTTGTAGCGTTGGTTGGTATTGATTTTAATGTTTATCTTTGCTTGCTTGTTTATCTCTCCTTTTTTGTTTCTGTTTCTGTATTTCTGCGTTTAAAGATTTTCTTTTACGTCGTTTGATTTTCCCCTCTAAACCCTAAATCCTAGTAAATATAAACCTAAACCCTAGCATACAATATATAAACCTAAACCCTAGTTTACGGGTTAGGGTGTCTAATAGATACACCACCCTAACGCTTATTTTCTGATTTCTCTCATTATTGTTTCTTAATTTAATGTTCCTCTATGCACAATATAGTATATTAAATATATATTTATCCTGTTTTTCTCTACATGCATCTACACTTACAATTCATACATGTGCGCATGCAGAGAGCGTTTGTACTTATTTAGAATTATTTCTTAACAAGCACAAAGAAGAAGATATGCATATTATTTTATCCTTTTCTAATGGAGGTATTGAAGAGAACTACAGACAAGGTTGAGGGTCTGAGGCTGTTCATAGAATTTCTTTTGCCCTAGAACAGCTGATGTTCTAAGGAAGGTAAGAAGGTGTATTTGCAGTGTATCCTCTGTCTAACAGAGTATATGTGTATGCACAGTGTATAATATCATATAAATAGAGACTCATAATATAGAGAATATTAGTTTGTGTATTATGCATATATCGAAAGAGGGCGAACTGCAGTGTATGTACACCCCGTGAGTTTAGGCGTACGTGTAAGCCGATACTGGTGGATGCGGCCGACATATAATAAACTTTTTTGTTTATTTTATTTCTTTTTTTACAACTTTTTTTAAAATAAAGAAATATACAAATAAATCAACCAAAGGCATCCACTGCTGTTGTTAGCCGGTGGCTGCAGTACGTACAGCGTTCGTCAAGAGAGCGAATGCCTCGCTGTTTGTTGGACTATTGTTTTAATTTAATTAAAATAGATTAAAGTATTTATTAAATTAAATTTATTTTGAAGAAAAAGATATATATATCGCTAAAAAAAAAGAGTGTTTTCTTGCGGGTAGGCGCGGCCGCAGCGGGGCGGTGAGTCGGCCGCAACTCGAGATATGGTGTGGCTTCAATAGAAGAAAAAAAAGAAAATCAATTTCTTTATAATACAAAAAATAAATTAAAACCTTTTAATTATATTTATTTAATTAATTAAAATCAAACAACAACTGCAGAAAAAAGAAGAGAAAAAAACATACAACAGCCACAACGGTCTCGAAGCGGTCGTCGGCCACCCAACGGTTGCTGCCACTTGCTGCTGCTGCTGCTGCTGCTGCTGCTGTTGCTGCTGCTGCTGTTGCTGCTGTACATCAGAGTCGTTGACGAGATTCTCTTTGTTGATTTCTTTAATTTGAATTGGTGAAGCACTTTTACTAGCCAAAGTACAGCTGCAGAGACACCGCACAAGGACACCGAGCAGCAGCAGCATCGACTCTCAGCTGTCTCTGCAGCTGCCCCTCCTCCTAATCAGAAGAAGAAAAACAATAAAATAAATGCAGATGAAGGATTCAGAAGACAGCGAAGCTTTCAAAGCTCCATGTACACCGCAGAAAATTCACTGGGAAGAGCGCTGGTTAGGGGCTCAGCATACACCGGAAGCCACTGCAGCAGCAGCAAAGCATCGAGCAGCAGTATTAGCAGCAGAAGCAGCAGTTACTGCTGCTGCTGCTGCTGCTGCTGCTTCTGCTGCTGCTGCAGCGGCTCGCGCCCAAAGAGCAGCTTCTCGCTCTAGACTGAGGAGGGGCTTAGCAGCAGCAGCAAAAACAATCAACAGCAGCTTCTCTTCTCTGCTGCACCCTATATTTTATGAAAGACATACTAATA
>NW_013549887.1:29625-35119 GCF_000499425.1 Eimeria acervulina
GTTGCTTTCCTTTGAATTAAATTCACTTTCTGATGCACCAAACAGAAACCCCCTTACAATATATAAAACAATATATATATATATATATATGTAGCTATCTCTATATGTTTATATCTAGACCTATATACATGCATATATATATATATATATATTTATACAATTATTGAGCACCTAGAAAAATATGTGCGCATACACCACAACTTGCGCCTAGCGATGTACACCTCAGCATACACCTGAAAATACTAAGGAAACTGCCTATAAACCCCAGCATACACCCGAAAAAGAAAGTAAGGATACTGCCTATACACCTCAGCATACACCGGAGCATAATAATGATATTGCCTATTTACCTCAGCATACACCTGAATATTCTAAGGATGTTGCCTATACACCGCAGCATATGCAGTTGCGTGCTGCACCGTTTGTTGGGAGATATTGCAGACAATTACCGTTATAAATAAAATAAAATAAATTAATTAAATAGTTTAATTGTCTAGGAAGAAGAAAGAAAACAAAGAAGGAAGACAAGGGGTTCTCCTCACCAGTAGGGGCTCGATAGCTCAAGGTGGGCGTACGTATATTTTGTGTATATTTAGGAATTTATATTCAATAAATGAATTATTATATATATATTATTTAGTTATTATTCATAAAAATATGTGAAAACAAACAAATTATCAGCAAGAAAACCCCCTATAACCTACTGCGCAGCTGGCTGCGCTATGCAGTAAATATTGCGGCGTATATACACCTCAAGATATGTTGCGTATATTTCTTTGCTTTGTTCTTAGGGAGGACTGTTTTAAATTCATTTAAATTACCTCATAAATAAACAAATACGCTTGTCTTCTCCGTGGTGAAGGGCTACAGTATATCGATGCCGTATGTACCTATTCAAGACAGGCAGGCAGCAGCAAACAGCAGCGGTTTAGGGTTTAGGGTTTAGGGTTTAGGGTTTTAGCAGCGATTTTTCTTGAATGAACAGAGGCTTCTCCTCTCTCCTTTTAAACGATTGCAGCAAACAGCTGCGAACTTCTCTCCTTCCCCACAGCTTCCCAGAGAGACACCCCATCTACTACCCAGCAGCAGCAGCAGCAGCAGCAGCAGCGGCAGCAGCAGCAGCAGCAAACAGAACCGCAGCGACACCAGAAGCATCATCAAGAGCAACATCCAAAGCGTTTGCAACAGCAGCAAAAGCAGCAGCAGCAAAAGCAAGCGCTGCCCCTCTCTTCACCTCACCTCTTCGGCATTCCTTCCTGTTGCAGCAGCAGCAGCAGCAGCAGCAACAGCAACAGCAGGGACAACAGCAACTGCAGGAACAGCAGCGGCAACCTGAGCAGCAGCAGGAACCGCAGCAGCAGCACCACCAGCAGCAAGACCAGCGGCCGCACCTACAGCAGCAGCAGCAACAGCAGCAACAGCAACAGCAACAGCAGCAGCAGCAGCAGCAGGACTTGAAGATGAGTGAACCATTGGTTGTGGGGGGAAAGCCCCTTAGTAGCGACGAAATTTGTGCGTTTGTCTTCGGCTCTGGCGGCTTTTCGATTGGAGGAGCGGCAGCAGGAGGCAGCAAAAGCAGCAGCAGCAGCAACAGCAGCAGCAGCAGCAGCAGCAGCAGCAGCAGCACTCTGACTAACGGGTGTGCTAAGGCCAAACACAGCAGCAGCAGCAACAGCAGCAAGGCGTCGCTGCGCGTTGCTGATATCCGTCAATGCTTACCTTCGCATGCATCTCTCTCTCAGCAGCAGATTTGCTGCTTGCAGCAGCCAGCTGCTGCATTATCTGCTGCAGCAGCACGTGCTGTTTGTTTGCTGCGAGGTTTCTCTCTTCAAAAGAGCGGAGTACGGCTGGAGCTGCTACAAGGCTTAGGTGCTGCTGCAGCAGCAGCAGCAGGAGGAGCAGCAGCAGAAGCAGCAGCAGCAGCAGCAGCAGCAGCAGCAGCAGGGGAGAATGAATTGCTGCTGCCCCGCTGCGGCCCTGGAGGCTGGGGGCAGCGTGTACGCCCGTGTCTGTCTTCTTTGTTGTGTGCAGCAGCAGCAGCAGCAAACGTAGAAGCTGTCTCCTTCGAGGAGATGTCTCTGTTTTTAACTCAAGGTGCTGAGGCAGCAGGGCGTTCATTAGTTGCTGCTCGTGCATGCGCTGCAGCAGCAACCCTTGCGACTTGCTGCGCTGCAGCAGCAGCAGAAGTGCTGCTGCTACCACTGGACAGTATTAACAACAGCTTGAAGGAATTAGCAGCAGCATACAGCAGCAGCCTTGTACCGCAGCAGCTAGGAAATCTGCTGCATGATTGTAAGCTGCAGCAGCAGCGACGGAGTCTACAGGAATGCAGCTCTGCTGTTGCTGCTTTTATCGAGACAGCAGCAGCAGCAGCAAGCCTTCAGGGCCCCGTTCAAATGCTGCAGTCAGTTGCTGCTAATGCATGCAGAAAGGAGGTTCTTGGACCCAAGTCTCTTGCTGCTGTTGCTCCGGAAGCTGCTGCTGCTGCTGCTGCTGCGCTGCAGCAAGCAGCAGCAGCGGAGCAAGGGAGCCCCGCAGCAGCTGCTGCAGCAGAAGCGGTCCTTCAAGCAGCAGCAGCAGCAGCAGAAGCAATCGAATTGCCTATGGGGGGCGCTACTTCTCCGTTTGCTGCTGCAGCAGCAGCTACAGAGTTTGCTGCTCGTGCGTTGCTGCAGGCAGAGCTAAAGCTGCTGCAGGAGACCGTCCACATGGCTCAGCAGCAGCAGCAGCAGCAACAGCAGCAACAGCAGCAGGAAGACTTTGTGCTGCCTGAATCTTTGTCCAGCGAGGCGGAGTACTTGGGTACGCGAGAAGAGATGAGGTTAACTGCAGCAGGAGTAGCAGCAGCAGCAGCAACAGTGCAGCAGCTGCAGCAAGCTGCAGCGGAGGTTGAGCTGCGCGGTCTTCACATAAGCAAAGACAGCAACAGCAGCAGCAGCAGCAACGGAGCGGTGTTTGCGTCTCTATCTGCTGTAGAAGACATTTGCTGCTTGTTGCAGCAGGCTTTGGGGCTGCATGCAGGTTTGCTGCTGCAGTGTGTTGAGGCTAGAGATGTAGATACACTGTACGAAGCAGCAGCAAAAGTACTGAAAGGAAAGAAGCAGCCAGCATTGCGTCTCGCTGTAACAAAGGGAGTGAGGGACTTTGTGGTGCTGCTGCGGTCAGTAGCTGCTGAACTGTCTCCTTCTCTGTCTCCAAATGCTGCTGTTGCTGCAGCAGCAACAACCTTCTCGACAGTGCCCCTAGTTTCATGCGTGCAACCTATCAGCAGCAGCAGCAGCAGCAACGGCGGCAGCAGCAGCAACGGCATCATCAGCAGCAGCAGCAGCAGCAGCAAGAAGGACATGAGGAAGAGCAGCAGCAGGAGCTGGCTGCAGCTGGAGACAACATTAGCAGATATATGTGCAGGGGCTAATGTACTAAGAAGGCTCCCAAAGATTGCGAAGGGGACAGTTGATCGATTTGGCTGCTGTTTAATATCTCGCGAGTTGCTGCTGCAGCAGATAATTTGCTGCTTCTTGCAGCACGGGGCTTTACCTTTAGATACACCTGTATTTGAGTTAAAAGAAACATTGCTAGGAAAGTATGGAAGTGAAGCAGCTAAACTTGTCTACGAGTTAAGCAATCAAGGGGGCGAACAGCTATGTCTTAGATACGACTTAACAGTACCTTTAGCAAGATATATAGCTATGAATGGGATCTCAAAGCTCCGCAGGTTTCACATCGGAAAAGTATATAGAAGAGATGAGCCTCAATTAAATAAAGGTAGATTTAGAGAGTTCATGCAGTGTGATTTTGATATAGCTGGGGAGTCATCACCAGTAATGCTGGCTGATGCAGAGTGTGTTGCGCTGCTGCTGCAGCTGCTGCAGCAAATGCAGCAGCTTATAGGCCCTTTCTTATTAAAAATCAATACAAGAAAATTGCTAGATGGAGTGCTAGCTGCATGCGGTGTTGCTGCAGCAGACTTTGCGTCTGTATGCTCTTCTATAGATAAGTTAGACAAAGAACCCTGGTCTGCTGTTGCTGCTGAGCTGCAGCAGCAAAAAGGTTTATCTGCTGCTGTTGTAGAGAAGCTAGAAAGATATGTATGTAAGAAGGGGACTGTATCAGAGATGCTGGTGGAGCTGCAGCAAGATAAAGAACTGATGTCGGAGCCTGCAGCAGCAGCAGCAGCAGCAGATTTCTCTCAACTTCAGGTGTATCTGCATGCACTTGATATTGAGAAACTTATTCAGTGGGAATGGAGTCTTGCAAGAGGTTTAGATTATTATACAGGTATTATCTTTGAGGCTGTGCTGCTGCTGCCAGATGGTAGCTGCAGCAGCAGCATTGCAGGGGGCGGCAGATATGATAATCTTGTCGGTATATTCTCAAGCAAGACTGTTCCAGCAGTAGGATTTTCTCTAGGAGTTGAAAGGCTATTTGCATTAGTAGAGCAGAAGATCTCTGCTCTCCAGACACAAGCTGATGCTGCTGATGCTGCTGCTGCTGCTGCACTCACTGCCTCTACCAACAGCAGCAGCAGCAGCAGCAGCAGCAGCAGCAGCAGCAGTGGAGGAGGAGAGGGGTTGAGGCTGGAGACTAGGAAGGACTTCACCGATATTCTCGTCTGCAATATTGGAAAGGGAATGCTGCCGTAAGTTGCTGCTGCTGCTGCTCATGCTGCTGCTGCTGCTGCTCATGCTGCTGCTGCTGCTGCTATTTCTGCTGCTGCTGATGCTGCTCCTAATGCTAATGCTGCTGCTGCTAATACTACTGCTGCTTTTACTGCTGCTGGTGGTGTTTGTGCTTCAATAGCTGCTGCTTGTGCTCTTCCTGCTGCTGCTGCTGCTGCTGAACTAGTTCTGCATGCATTTGCTGCATTTGTTTATAACGATATTATAAGACCACCCCTAATAATAAGAATAATAATATAGTAATATAATATATATGTATATATATATATATGATATTTATATAAACCAGTGTTTCACTATGTTGGTGATATAATAATAATAATTATAAATAAACAAAATAATAATAATAATAAATTAATACTATCAATAATAATAAATAAAATATTAAAAGTAATATCGACAGAAATATTGAGTATAGCAAAGAAGTAATTGTACAATAGTAGCAATAAAATAATAATAATAATAAAAATAAATAATAAATAATAAATAGCAATAAATAAATAATAATAATAAATAATAATAATAATATTATGATAAGAATAATAGAATTTATAAAAGTAAAAATATAAGAATGTTTGAGTTATATATTTAATTCTTTTGCATGCAGCTACACCTGACAATAATAATTAATAATTAATCATTAACAATTAAGAATAATAATAATAATAAATAGTTAATAATACTAATAATTAATAATGATTGTATTACTCAATAATTATTATTAATAATGAGAGTAATTATTAATAGTAATGATAATAATAATAATAATAATGTTTATTAATAATCATCGTGCCGTTTATTAAAATAAGTTATGT
>NW_013549886.1:0-974 GCF_000499425.1 Eimeria acervulina
ATAACATTTTCTTTTATATATATATATATATATATATTATATATATAGATGGAAATCAATTAGGGTTTAGGGTTTAGGGTTTAAGAGTAATCCCCTGGTTATGTAGATTAGGGTTTAGGGTTTAAGGGCATCGCGCTGTGTAGATCCATTAGGGTTTAGGGTTTAGGGTTAGTATATCAAATTAGGGTTTAGGGTTTTAGAGCATCCCCCAGTTTAGATGTATTAGGGTTTAGGGTTTAGGGTTAGTATATCAAATTAGGGTTTAGGGTTTAGGGTTAGTATATCAAATTAGGGTTTAGGGTTAGTATATCAAATTAGGGTTTAGGGTTAGTATATCAAATTAGGGTTTAGGGTTTAGGGTTTACCTCTGAGAAGATCTAAGGTGAATTCTGCTAGAGCTCCTGTTGCAGCAGCAGCAGCAGTTTCTTGAATTCTATCAAGGAGAATAAGTTTAGCGCTGTGGTTGGTTTGCTGCTGCAGCAGCAGCAGCAAAGCGCGGCATGCTGCTGCTAGCTGCTGCTGCGAATGCTGACTTCGTTGAATTATACAAACAGAAGCATCGTAAACAACTGCAGCACTTGAAGAACGAAGCAAACAAACCGATAAACGCAGCAAAGCAGCCTGCAGCAACAGCAGCAGCAACAGCAGCAAAGACAGCAGCAGATTATATATTTATATATGGATAGTGGAATAGCAGCAACTTAACAAAAGCAGCAGCAGCAAAAACACAAGCAGAAATAGCAGCAGAAGAAGCAAGATAAGCAGCCGCAGCAGCAATAGAAGCAGCAGCAGCAACACAAGCAGCAGCAGCAACAGAAACAGCAGCACAAGCACCAGCAGCAGCGCAAGCACCAGCAGCAACAACAACACAAGCAGCAGCAGCACAAGCACCAGCAACAACATAAGCAGCAGCAGCAACAACAGCAGCAGCAGCAGCAGAAGCAACACAAGCGGCAGCAGCAGCAGCAGCAGCA
>NW_013549886.1:1074-21074 GCF_000499425.1 Eimeria acervulina
GCAGCAGCAGCAGCAGCAGCATACTCTAGCATGAAGTTTCATTTTCCAGACTTTTCTGAGCAGCTCTAAGACAGCGAGTTGCATCCCCTCATCCATTGCTAAAACTGCTGCTCCTTCTCGCCCGGCTTGCTGCTGCTGCTGCTGCTGCTGCTGCTGCTGCTGGATAAACAGCAACGCTTGCTTCGTGTCGTAATGCAGCAGCAGCAAAAATGCAGCACGCCGGGTGCTTGCATCTCCTTCCTAAACGTATCAACAGCAGCAGCAGCAGCAGCAGCAGCAGCAGCAAAGATAATATACATACGCAGCAAAACCAGCAGCAGCATCAATAACAGCAGCAGCAACAGCAATATCAGCAGCACCATCACCATCACCAGCAGCAGCATCAACAGTAGCAGCAGCAGCAGCAGCAGCAACAGCAGCAGCAGCGGCAGCAGGAAGCATGAGAAACAAATACTGTAAGAAGTAGCTGATAAATCTGCTGAGTCATATAAACAAACGAATAAATAAATTAAACAAACAAACAAGTAAACAAATAAACAAATAAACAAACAAAATAAATAAATAAATAAATAAAATAAATAAATAAATAAACACCTACCGTTAAAAGCAGCTGATAAATCTGCTGCGTTATATTCGGCAAAAACTCAAAGCCAAAATATCGAAGTAAACAAAAAACACAAAACACCGCACAGCGACGCACGTAACTGTGCCGGTGAGTCTGCACACAAACCCTAAACCCTAAACCCTAAACCCTAAACCCTAAACCCTAAACCCTAAACCCTCAATAACCCTTAATAATCCTTAATAATAACCCTTAATAAATACCCTTAATAATAACCCTTAATAATAATTCTAAATATATATACCCTTAATAATAACCTTTAACAATCAAACCCTAAACCCTAAACCCTAAACCCTAAACCCTAATAAGCAGTGGCTTGCGAGGTCTTTAAGGAGAGCCCCAATAAACCCTAATAAACCCTAATAAACCCTCATAAACCCTAATAAACCCTCATAAACCCTAATAAACCCTAATAAACCCTAATAAACCCTAATAAACCCTAATAAACCCTAATAAACCCTAATTAATAAACCGTAATAAACCCTAGTAAACCCTCACAAGCCCTCATAAACCCTCGTAAACCCTAATAAACCCTAATAAACCCTAGTAAACCCTCGTAAACCCTAATAAACCCTAATAAACACTAGTAAACCCTCATAAACCCCAATACACCCTAGTAAACCCTAATAAACCCTGGCAAACCCTAGTAAACCCTAGTAAACCCTAGTAAACCCTCACGAGATTTTTAACAACAGCCTCGAGGAGGGGCTCTACGACCTTCTGTTCCCGAATCTTCGCAACCAACTTCAAAGCAGCGCCGCGGAGATATTCATTTGGAGACAATAAATCACCGCGCAAGCCGTTGCTGCATCAAACCCTAAACCCTAAACCCTAAACCCTAAACCCTTCACTGTAAACCCTAGAACATAAAGTTTAGCTTATAATAATAGTAATAATAATAATAATAAATGGTAGCAATTGCAAGCAAGAACAAACAACAGAAAATGCAGCATTCTGGTGAACGTCAAGGTTTTGTAAACCCTAAACCCTAATAAACCCTAATAAACCCTAATAAACCCTCATACACGATAGTAAACCCAACCGAAACAACCCTTTGTAGGTAGAGGTGAAACAGCTTAGGGTTTGCACTTAGGGTTTAGGGTTTAGGGTTTGCAGAAAGGATTAGGGTTTCGGACGTGGATAAGACATACAGGAAAAGTATTGAGGGTTTAGCCTCAGTACGATGCACTTTAGGGTTTAGGGTTTAGTGCTAGCGTGTTAAGGTTTAGGGTTTATGATTTGTATATTAGGGTTTAGGATTTATAGCAAGCAATCTTCACTTTAGGGTTTAGAGTTAGCACATTAGGGTTTAGGGTTAGCAGATTAGGGTTTAGGGTTTAGGGTTGACAGCTTAATAATGGGTTTAGAGTTAGCCGATTACAGTTTAGATTTAGCCGATTACAGTTTAAGGCTAAGCGTTTACAACTTAGGGTTTAGGGTTTAGGGTTTAGTACCAGACGAGTATAAGTTCTTCTTTGAGTTTGCCTTTAGCGTCTGTCTTCTGAATGACTTCTAAACAAAGTAAAAAAAGTTTTTTAACTCTTTTGCTGCTGCTAGAAATGCAGAAGCGGATAACAGTAACTAAAAGATAGTCAAAAGGCTCTCCTTGTACAAGGCCTGCACCAAACCCTAAACCCTAAACCCTAAACCCTAAACCCTAAACCCTAAGCCCTAAGCCCTAAAACCCTAAACAACAATGTGCTCTTCCCTGTGATGTGATACACCCATCATATAAACCCTAAACCCTAAACCCTAAACCCTAAACAGCAATTTGCTCTTCATTGTAATGTAATACAGGTACCATATACACCCCAATTAACCCTAAACCCTAAACCCTAAACCCTAAACCCTAATGCCCCTTTCACTGGAATATAATACACGCCCATCACCATATAAACCCAAATCAACCCTAAACCCTAAACCCTAAACCCTAGGAAACAAGAGGGAATATACCACACTGAACAATTAACAAAGAAGAGAGGAGGCTCAGGCGAGGCATAAACCCTAAACCCTAAACCCTAAACCCTAAACCCTTAAAAGTAAGCCTACACTACAAACCCAAACAAACCGTAGCACACCCTATTAAACCCTAGAGAATAAAACACATCAAACCCTTAAACGGCACACGAAGCTGCAGAGACTCTACTCGTAAACCCTAAACCCTAAACCCTAAACCCTTACCTGTGATAAGCTCTTGCATGCCTTCTGCTTTAATATCATCTTGAGGGTTTTCTAGCTTCTTCTGAATTGCTGCAGCGCTGGGGAGACCCCCTTTACCTTCAGCAATAAACAATGTGCAATTGCTGTTGGGATCCATTGTTACTAGGGTTTAGGGTTTAGGGTTTAGGGTTTAGGGTTTAGGGTTTGGATTATAAGAGGGCGGTTGCCAGCGCCTCCCAATGCAACCCCACATGAAGATGAGTTAGCAAGAAATAATAATGTGTCTAGACACCAGAATTGCTGCTGTTGTTGTTGTTGCTGTTGCTGCTGCTGCAGCTGCTGCTGCTGCAGCTGCTGCTGCAGAGGCCTGTAGTCTGCTGCAGCAGCAAAAGCAACGAAGAAGGGAAACTTGCAAGCAAACCACCAAGAGCGCAAAAAGCTCAAATTAGGGTTTAGGGTTTAGGGTTTAGGGTTTAGGGTTTGGGACAGACAAGGGAGTGCTGCAGCAGCGGCTGCTGCTGCTGCTGCTGTTGCCTGCAGCAGCAGCCCCAGAAGACCAGCAGCAAATAGACGAGCGAAAAAAGAAGTATATTTATAATTAATTTATTTAGAGTTTTATTTCTATTTTAAAAGAGCCGCTGCAGCAGACAACACTACCAGCTCTGAGGTGTATAGGCATCTCATCGCTCTCGTGCTTGCTGCTGCAGACAGCTGCAGCAGCAGCAGCAAACCGTAGCAGTAGCAGCAGCAGCAGCAAACTGCAGCAGCAGCAGCAAACTGATTTTAAAGGTATTAATACAGTTGTAGCAGCAGCACCCAGACTGCAGTAGCAACACACCAAAGAATAACTGCTGCTGCAGCAGCAGCAGCAGCATGTGCTGCTGTTGCTCCTGCTGCTGCTGCTGCTGCTGCTGCTGCAGCTATTGCAGCAACAGCAGCAAATGCAGCAGCACTGCAGCAGCTGCTGCTGATTTTGCTGCTGCTTCTTTGTTGGAGACAGATGAATAACACGAGACACAAAACAGCAGCAGCAGCAGCAGCAGCAGCAAACAAACAGACGAAAATCAAGCGAAACAGCAAACTAACGAATAAAGAAAAGAAACAAACAAACAAACGCATGCAAACTGCAGCAGCAGCAGCAACAACAACAACAACAACAAGTGCAGCCACAAGAAAAACAGCAAATAAAGAAGCAAAAACAATATGAAAGAAAGCCTATATATTATTTTATAAATAAACAAACAAATTTAAGTAAAACAAGAAGGGAGGTATAATATAATGTGATGACCCTAAACCCTAAACCCTAAACCCTAAACACCACAGTCAGCAGCAGTTGCAGCTGGAGCAGCAGCAAATGCAGCAGCAGCAACTAGCACACGGTTAGGCAGCAGCAGCAGCACTTGCAGCAACACAAAAATGTGCAGCAGCAACAGCAACTACAGCTCGAGTCACAGCAGCAGGAAGTGCAGCAGCAACAGCAGCAGCAGCAAATGCAGAAGCAGCAACTATCACTTAAGCTGCTGCGACAAGATACAATAGCACACAGCAAGTGCTGCTGCAGCAGCAACTGCAACAAATGCAGCAACAGCAACAACTATCACTACAGCAGCAGGTGCTGCAGCAGCAGGTGCTGCAGCAGCAGCACCTCTAATTGCAATAGCAGCAAGTACTGTAGGAGCAGCGACTGCAGCAGGAGCAATTGCAGCAGCAGCAACTGCAGCAGCAGCACATTATTTTGCGTTGTGGGTCCCCTAGTAATATTTATTCTTTAATTTAATAAACAATGCTGCTTCTGAAATAACTGCAGCAGCAGCAGCATATGCTGCAGCAATTTGCTGCTGCTGCAGTTAGCAAATGCAGCAGCAAGTGCTGCAGCAGCAACAACTGAAGCAGCAGGAAATGCTGTAACAGCAAGTGCAAATGCAGCAGCAGCAGCAGCAACTAATGCAGCAGCAGCAGCAACAAAAGCAGCAGCTAATCCAGCAACAACATTGCTGCAGCAGCAGCAACAAATACAGCAGCAAATCAAGCAGCAATAAAAAAAACAGCAACAGAAACCTTAATAATTATTTGTTTGTTTTATTTTTTTAAAGGGCTTCCTTTCTCTCCTAACCAAACCCTAAACCCTTCTAGGGACTAGGGTTTAGGGTTTAGGGTTTAGGGTTTAGGCTTTCTCTTGATAATGAAGTCTGTATAAGAGGTTTGCTGAATAGGCTGTCTCTGCTTCACTTCAACTCTTGAGGGTTTACTCATCGGGCTTCCTTTCTCTCCTAACCAAACCCTAAACCCTTCTAGGGTTTGAGTTAAACCCTCGCACACGCATCTAACTGTCCCCTGCTCTGTATTTTCTACGTAGCCGACCAAACCAAGCCTAAAACAAACAAACAAATAAATAAATAAAATAAATAAATAAATAAATATATTTATTTTATTTATTTATTTATTTATTTAAAGAAAAAATGATTGTATTAACACATTAAATAAATATGTAAGTAAAGGAGTTGTTTAAACAAATAAATAAATATACTAATTAATAATTATATAAACAAATTAAATAAATAAATAAATTAATTAATTAATTATTTAATTAATTATGCAAACAAATAAACAAACAAATTAATTAATTAATAATTGTATAGGCAAAATAAAATTAATTAATTAATTAAATGTATAAACAAACTAAACAACAAAAAAATAAATTAGCGAAAGTATTAATAAATAAATTAATTAAATAAACAAATTAAACAAATAAATAAATTAATTAAATAAACAAATTAAATAGACAAATAAATTAATTAATTAATTAATTATTAAATAAATAAATAAATAAATAAATAAATAAATAAATAATATTGATGCGGAGAAATAAATAAATAAATTATAAAAATATATAAATTAAACAAATAAATGCTTAGATAAATAAAAAATAAACAAATATAATAAGTATGCAAAGAACATATTAATAAATAAATAAATAAATAATAAATATAAATAAAATTAATTAATTAATTAAATAAATAAAACAAATTAAATAAAAATAAATGAGAAAAAATAAATAGAAATAAACTGCAGATTAAAGAATGAAACAGACGCAAACAAACGCACAAACAAACCCTCAGATAACTGATATATGCATCAAACCCTAGGGTTTAGGGTTTAGGGTTTAGGGTTTAGGGTTTACCTCTGGGCCTCCTTTTGCGTATACACCCGAAAGTAAACCCCCTGCACTTTCCCAAATACTTCAAACTCTATGCGCTCCATCTTGTGCTTCCTGCTGCTGCTGCTGCTGCTGTTGCTGTTGCTGCTGCTGTATTGCTGCTGTTCTTGCTGCTGTTGAAGTTGCTGCTGCTGTTGCTGCTGTTTCTGCTGCTGCAGTATTGCTGCTGCTGCAGGTGGCGTTTCTTCTGGGCTGCTGCTTCTTCTGCTGCTGCTGCAGCCCCTGCTGCTGCTGCTGCTGCTCCCCCTGCTGCTGCTGCTGCTGCTGAATAATAATAATAATAATAATAATATTAAGCAATTCTGAGAATGATATGCACACCGCTGTCTGTATGTACAATGCTGCTCAGCTCTCCGACGTCGAGATTAAATGCTGCAGCTTCAAACGGCTGCTGCATCTGCCCTCTAGTAAAAAACCCTAAGTCTCCGCCTCTAGAGAAGGAGCCGCAGTCACTATGTTGCTGCGCTAGAGCAGCAAAGGTTTGCTGCAGCTGCTGCTGATCGTGCTGCAGTTGCTGCAGCTGCTGCAGCAACTGCTGCAGCTCTTCTTCTGCTTCAGCACGACTACGTGTTATTGCTGCACCTGTTCTTCTACTTATTGGGTTACGTGAGCCTGAATGTTTAATTAATAAATGCAAACAACGGACAGACATATTCTCCTGTATAGACACCCCAACAGCAACAGCAACAACGGCAGCAGCAGCAGCAGCAGCAGCAGCAGCGGCAGCGGATGGTGTTGATGCTTTAAGCAGATAAATATATACACAAAAATTGATATTAAAGATTTAAAAGAAAATAAATATAATTTATTTTTATAATATTCAATAAACACTCAAAATCAGCAGCACAGGATGCCTAGGCAAAGATGACGGTCACCACCCACCGCCAAACCCTAAACCCTAAACCCTAAACCCTAAACCCTAAACCCTTAACATTAAGCAGTAGAACATTTATCATTAAGCTGCTATCCCAGCCTCAGTTTAAAGATATTTTTGCATGTATCTACTTAGAACATATATTAAAATAGATAAACAACGCAGATACATTGCAGCAGCATCATTTGCTGCTGCTACTGCTGCAGCAGCAGCAGCAGCTGCTGCTGCTGTTGCATGCGTCTGGGTGTGGCGGCTGCAGCAGCTGCCGCTAAAAGCATCGAATGGTTTGTTTCTCGATTGGGGTTTGTGCATAGATTTTGTTGAAAACCCTAAACCCTAAACCCTAAACCCTAAACCCTAAATCCCAAACCCTAAACCGCCCCCCAAGGGTCTCGCCCCCCCACCGGGCGGCTTCTGCAGCTGAAGCTTGCGTTTGTTGTTGAATCATGCAGCAGCAGCAGCAGCAGCAGCAGCTGCAGCTGCTGCAGCAGCTGCTGCAGCAGACGCTGCTACCAAACCCTGATGCTGTAAGGACAGCAGAGGCAGAGCTGCAAGCCCTAACAAAGCAGCAGCACTTCCTGCAGGGTTTGCTGCTGCTGATGAACGCTGATACAGATCCTGCTGTCAAGCATGCAGGTATGCATCAGCAGCAGCAGCAACAACAACTCAGGAGGAGCAGCACCAGCAGCAGCAGCAGCAGCAGCAACAACAACAACAAGCTTTCGTGCTGCTGTATAACACATCGACTCACCTGTCTTCTGCAGCAGCAGCTCGAGCAGCAGCAGATCTAGGAGCAGCAGCAGCAGCAGCACTAATAACACCAGCAGCGCCATCAGCAGCAGCACCACCAGCACCAGCAGCAGCACCAGCAGCAGCAGCAGCAGCAGCAGCAGCAAATGAGTGCATGCATACTTGTGTGTGTGTGTGTGCGTTGGGGTGTATGTGCAGCTGCAATATACCTGAAGAATTATATTCGAAGGCTTTGGGACTTAGACGAATCTGAGGGTGGTGTATGTGCAGCAGATCGTTTGCTGCTGAAGCAGCAGCTGCTGCTGCTGCAGCAGCAGCAGCAACAGCAGCAGCAGCCTGCAGGTGTCCGAGCTCAGCTAGCAGATTGTCTTCGCTTAGTTGCAGCAGCAGATTTCCCTCTAGAATGGGAGGAGCTGCTGCCTAGTTTGCTGCAGCAGCTGCAGCTGCCTCATCCGCAGCAACTGCTGCAGCAGCAGATGCAGCCGATACCTCCTGAGCAGCAGCAGCAGCTGCTGCAGCAGCTCTGCTGCTGCCTAACCACTGTGCATGCACTGACGAAGAAGTATAGACAAACACCAAGGGCTGAAGAAGTGCTGCTGCAGCTGCAGCAGATTCTAAATCAACTGCAGGAGCCGCTGCTGTCTGCATACATTTTCTCTGTGCAGCAGGTGCTGCTGCTGCAGCAGCAGCAACAGCAGCAGCAGGCCCCCAACACAGGAGCAGCAGCAGCAGCAGCAGCAGACCGATTAGATGCTGCACTTCTAGCAGCAACACTTTGTATTAAAATATTTATATCTCTGTCTTCTGTTGATCTACCCGAATACTTAGAGGATAATTTATCTGTCTTTGTTTCGGGCTTCTTGCAGCTGCTGCAGCTGCCTGTACACCTCAGCAGCAGCAACAGCAGCAATGAGGCAGACGCAGCAGACGACGATGATGATACAGATCGTAGGGCTTAAACAGAGCAATCAACATCTGCAGCAGCAGCAACAGCAGCAGCAGCAGCAGCAGCAGCAGCAACAACAGCAGCAGCAGCAGCAGCAACAGCAACAGTAGCAGCAACAGAAGCAGCAGAGATCCCAAACTAAAGCAGCAGCACCGGATCCATTAGCAGCAGCATCAGCAGCATCATCATCAGCATCCGCAGCAGCAGCAGCAGCAGCAGGATAGTTTTGTTTTGCATTTGTTTTGCTGCAGGTGGTTTGCTGCACTTAAAAGGAGTCATCTGTGATGCCTTGCGGCTGTACTTATATAAATATCAAGAAGAAATACAGCCTTTCATAGGCCTCATCGTGCATGCAGGTCTGCTGCTGCTGCTGCTGTTGTTGTTGTTGTTTGGGCTGTTGTGGCTGTTGTTGCTGCTGCTTATGCTGCTGCTGCTGTTGTGGCTGTTGCTGCTGCTGCTGTTGTTGCTGCTGCTGTTGCTGCTGCTGTTGTTGCTGCCGCTGTTGTTGCTGCTGATGTTGTTGCTGCGGCTGTTGTTGCTGCTGCTGTTGCTGCTGCTGCTGTTGTTGCTGCTGCTGTTACTTCTGCTATTGGTGCTGCTGCTGTTGTTGCTGCTGCTTATGCTGCTGATGCTGTTGTTGCTGCTGCTCGTCCTGCTGCTGTTGCGGTCCCAATGGATTGCTTCGCCTTTTTTTAATGTTTCATCTTCCTCATTTGCTGCTGCTGCTGCTGCTGCTGCTGCTGCTGCTGCTTAGTTTGGTTTGCTATGCGTTCGTTGAGTACAGCGCCGCGGTTTGATTTGCTGCTGGCTGCAGCAGCAGAATGCATCAGTGCAGCAGCAGCAACAAACTGGGAGGCTGCTCGTCTACCGCAGCAGTTTGCTGCTGCTGCAGCAGCGTTTGGAGTGCAGCAGCAGCAGCTGCAGCAGCAGCTGCAGCAGCTGCAGCAAAGCCCAGCAAACCCCTTTAAAGATGAAAATCTGCTAAGACAAATTATTACAGAAGTTGTTATACCCAACATCCCGCTCAGAGACAGAGGTAAATAAATAAATAAAATAAATAAATAAATAAATAAAATAAATAAATAAAATAATAAATTAATTAATTAATTAATTAATAATTAATTAATTAATTAATTAATTAATTAATTAATAATTAATTAATTAATTAATTGTTGTAATTGATCAGATGTAAATAAATAATTATAGATAATTAAAAATAAATATAAATAAATAAATCTAATATATATATAAATGTATATAAATGTATATAAATGTATATAATATATATAATATATATAATATATATAAATATATACATATATATATGCACGTATCTTCATTAATTTACTCTATTAGTTAATTTACATATATATTGACATATACATTAATAAATTAATATATTTATATAAACATTACTATCTTAATTAATATATTTATATAAGCATTAATATATTAACATATATTAAATATAATATATATATTCATTAGTATATTAATTAATATATGTATATAAACATTAATAAATTAATTAATATATTTATATAAACATTAATAAATTAATTAATATATTTATATAAGCATTAATATATTAATTAATATATTTATATTTACATTACTATATTAATTAATATATTTATATGTACATTAATATATTTATATAAGCATTAATATATTAGTTTTTCTGTATTTGTTTGTTTATAGATCTCGAGTTGCTGCAGGAGTCCCCCTTAGAGTTTGTTCGCAGAGATGTTGAGAGTATTTCTTTGTGTTTACATTTACCTCGGCGGAGTAGTGTATTTGATTTAATAAAAGGGTTAATGAGGCAGCAGCAGCAGCAGCAACAGCAGCAGCTGCAGCAGCTGCTGCTGCTGCTAGTGCAGCAGCTTGCTGCAGATGCACAAGCAGCAGGTGGTGCAGACACAGACAGAGGAGCTAGGCTAATAGAGTCTTCAGCCTTTGTTATGATGTCTCTTGCTTCGAGATCTTCACCTCAATCTGCTGCTGCTGCTGCTGCTGCTGCTACAACTTCAGCAGCAGCAGGCCCTGCAGCAGCAGCAGCAGCAGCACAGACGCCCTCTGCTGCTGATCTCGTCAACTTCTATAATGCACACCTTGCAAAGGAGCTTGAAAAGCAGCAGCAGCTGCTGCTGCTGCAGCAGCAACAGCCGCAGCAGCAGCAGACCAAACGGTCGCCGCTTGCTGCAGCAGCAGCTCTCAAGTTCCTCGCACACTTTAAGAAGCAGCTGCCACCTGAGTAAGCAATCTTCTTGCTTCTGCTGCTGCTGCTTCTGATGCTGCTGCTGCTGCTCTTGCTAGTGTTGCTAGTGTTGGTGCTGCGGTGCTGGTGTTGTTGCTGTTGCAGCTGCTGCTGTTGCTGCTGGCGCTGCTGCAGTTGCTGCTTCTGGTGCTACTCTTGTTGCTGCTGTTGTTGCTGCGTAATCTGTTTCTGCTGCTGCTGCTGTCTTTGTTTTGCTGCCGCCTGAAGTACTGCGACTGCAGCAGGTACCGCTAACACTATTGATGTTGCTGCTTCTGCTGCTGCTGCTGCTGCTGCTGTTGCTGTTGTCTGCAGCTTGTTGGCGAGGAGTTTGTCTCCTGCTGCTGCTTTGCTGCTGTCTCCTGATCTGTGTCTCCGCGCCTTTGCTGCTTTTTGCATGCATAAGGTTTTGCTGCTGCCTGCTGCAGCAAATCCATCAGCCGATCCGCTGCAGAACCAAACGCTGCTTCTCAATGTAATGCTCTGCTGCTGCTGCTGTTGCTGCTGCTGTTGGTGGTGGTGTTGCTGCTGCTGCTGCTGCTGCTGCTGCCGTTGGTGGTGGTGGTGTTGCTGCTGAGGTTGCTGCTGTTGCTGTTCGTGTTGCTGCTACTGCCGCTGGTGTTGCTGCTGCTAGTTTTGTTTCTGCTGCTGTCAATAGCTCAGCGTTAGCATTAGCAGCAGCAGCCGTAATAGCAGCAGCAGCATCAGCATCACAACCAGCAGCAGCAACAGCAGCAGAAGGGGGTTCCTTATGGCTTCTGTTTCTGTGCTGTCTTCTCTGTTTGTTTGCTGCTGCCTTTGCTGCTCCTGTTGCTGCTGCTTCTGCTGCTGCTCCTGCTGCCTCTGCGTCTGCTACTGCTTTTGCTGCTACTGCTTTTGCTGCTGCTGCTTTTGCTGCTGCTGCTGCTGCTGCTGCTTCAGTGCTTGTCTTCTTTGCGCCGCTCTTTGCAAGAGTACGGAGACAGCGAAAATGAATTTAGTTTGAAGGCACTGACGCGTTTGCTGCTGCGGTTGGGGAGAGCAGCAGCACCAGAGCTGCAGCAGCTGCTGCTGCTGCTGCTGCAGCGGATCAAAGCAGCAGCAGCACAACCCGGAAACCCTGTCTATTCCCACTACTTATTTGAAAGCCTCGCCGCTATATGCCGTATTGCTTCGCAGCAGCCTGCTGCAGCAGCAGCAGCAGCAGACCAACAGCAGCAGCAGCAGCAGCAGCAGCAGCTAGTTGAGGGCCAAGTGGTGCCTGTGCTCTCTGTTCTTATTCAACAGGGCCAGCATGAGTTTACTCCCTACTGCTTCCAGGCATGCTGCTGCTGCTGCTGCTGCTGTTGCTGCTGCTGCTGCTGCTGCTGTTGGTACTGCGTCGGCTGTCCTTGCTTCTGCTGCTGTTGCTGTTGCTGCAGCGTATGCCCCTCCACCTGCTGTTGCTGCTTTATCTTTGCTGCTGTACCTGCACTTGATGTTTCATCTGCTGCTGCTGCATTTGCATTTGCTGCTGCTGCTGCTGCTGCAGATTGTTGGTGTGCTGCTGGAGGGGGCGTCAAAGGCAGGAACGCTGGGCAGCAATGAGGTGTATGTTGAGCTGCTGCAACATTTGCTGCAGCAGCAGCTATGGGGTGCATCTCAAGGCAACGTGCCTGCGCTTGTGAAGCTGGTTTCGATCTTCCTGCAGCAGCTGCAGCAGCAGCAACAGCAGCAGCAGCAGCTGCAGCTGCAGCAGCTGCTGCACCAGCGTATTGCTGCACTCTTCGAAAGGACTCAATTCTGTCTGTATCATAAACGCCTGGCTTCCTGTGGCTTCGACTTACTCAATGCAATCATCAGGTACAGCAGCAGCAGCAGCAGCAGCAGCAGCAGCAGCAGTAGGGGGACATCAGCTTTGATAATTCGATGTATTAGCCGAAGAGATATTCACCAATTAGCAGCAGCAGCAGCAACAACAACAGCAGCAGCAGCAGCAGCAACAGCAGTTACTAGTGAGGGCTGGGTTGTATCATGTGCTGCAGCTTGTTGCTGCAGTTGCTGCTACATATGTTACTGCTGTATGTGCTGCTTGTTGCTGCTGCTGCTGCTGTTGCTGCTGCTGCAGGTTTATGGATTTTGAGGTGTATCGGCAGCTATTTACTACTTTGCTGACGGTGCTGCTGAGGAGGGCGCATCAACTGCAGCAGAAAAATTTTAACTGTCTTCTGACCCACACTTTGCTGCTGTTCCAGGTAAAGAAGTAAATAAATAAATAAAATTAAATAAATAAATTAAATAAATTAATTAATTAAATAAATTAATTAGTTAAATTAAATAAGTTGAGTGTATAAATGCAACTGAGAGGAAAGCGAAAAAAAAGACAGCGATAGATATTAAGAAAACGCCTGTTGCTGTTGCTGCTGCTGCTGCTGCTGCTGCTGCTGCTGCAGTGTCGTACACCCGATTTGCTGGCGTTACCAAGCGGATTGGAGCAGCTGCAGCAGGGTTTGCTGCAGCAAGTGGTTGCTGCTATATTTATAGCTTCTATAAAAGAGACATTAGCTTCAGGCTGTTCTTTGGGGAGGAGGAAGGTCTTCTTGCTGGGGATGGCGCGTCTTGCTGCTGCTGCTGCTGCTGCTGCTGCTGGTGCTGCTGGAGCTCCTGCTGCAGTAGCAGACCCGCAGATACTGCAGCAAATATTAGAGACGCTCGAGATCCTCATCAAGGGTCATGACTTCAACTCTCAAAGTCCGCTGCTGATGCTGCTGCTGTCGCTGCTGCTGCTGTTGCTGTTGCTGCTGCTGCTGCTGCTGCTGCACGTATAACAGCGGCAACAAACACCCCTGCTTGTTCTGCTGCTGTCCTGCTGCAGCAACAACAAGGGCCGAGTTGAGGGCCGCCAGATTCCTTGATGCGGATGAAGAGGTGAGCCTTATCAGCAGCAGCAGCAGCAGCATTAGTGACAGCAGCAGCAGCAGCAGATTGAATCAGCGTGTCAGCACCTGCAGCGAAACCAGCACTACAGGAGTATATGCGCGGCGTTGCTGCTACTGCGTGTTGAAACGCTGTTCTGTTTCTGCTGCTGTTGCTGCTGCTGCTGCTGTTGCTGCTGCTGTTGTTGCTGCTGCTGTTGCTGTTGCTGCTGCTGCTGTTTCAGGGGGATGGCGCTGATCAGCGGGCTGACTTCGACGTTAGTTTCTCTCGGCTTGCGATTGCAGATAGCGCACCAATCAATGATTATGTATGTTTGCTGCTGCTGTTGCTGCTGCTGATGCTGCTGTTACTGCTGCTGTTGCTGCTGCTGCTGCTGATGCTGCTGTTACTGCTGCTGTTGCTGCTGCTGCTGTTGTTGTTGCTGCTGCTGCTGTTGCCGCTTCTGCCGGTGCTGCTGTTGTTGCTGTTGCTGCTGCGGCTTCATCCGTTGCTGTGTGCTGCTGCTGCACATAGATTGCTGCGCATCTGCTGCTGCTGCTGCTGTTGCTGCAGCTAGATGACGTTGTTGACCTTCGTGGGGCCCTTCGTTCTGCGCTGTCTCCTCTCCTTCCCAAGATACAGCAAACTGCTGCAGCAACCGGCAACCAGAGCTCTGCTTTGCTGCAGCTGCTTGCCTAGCAGCAGCAGCAGAATGAACTGATGATGCTGCTGCCGCTGCAGCAGAATCCGCTGCTGCTGCTGCTGCTACTGCAACTGCAGCAACGCCAGCAGCAGCAACAGCAATAGCTGGGTGTTTCAAAGGAAATTTTCGCGCGTGGCTGCAGCAGCAGCTGCAGCAGCAACAGCAGCAGCAGCAGAACGGAGGGCGTATGGTTTCTGCTGCCGTTCTTTGCTGCTGTTGAATTATTTGTTTAATTTACTCCAATAGACATTGTGCATGCACTAGCAGCAGCAGCAGCAGCAGCAGCAGCAGCAGCAGCAGCAACGGCATAGCCCTTCAGTTCAGCAAAAGCGAGATACAGCACGCCTCCCTTAGCAGCAGCAGTAGCAGCGGTAGCAGTAGCAGCAAGATTATTAGCAGCGCTAGCAGCAGCAAGAACCTAAGAAAGTAGCAGCAGCAGCAGCAGCAGCAGCAGCAGCCACGGCTAGGGAAGCAGTAGCACCAGATAGCTGCTCGCCACCGACCTAGCAGCAGCAGCGTGTAAACAGCAGCAGCAACAAAACAGCAGAAGCAGCAGCAGCAGCAACAGCAGCAACAGTAGCAACAGCAAAGATAGCCAACGACGTCAATTTGAATGCTTGCAAATGCGCAGTCTCTGAAGAGCAGCATCAGCAGCAACGTTGCTGCTGTTGCTGTTGCTGCTGCTTCTGCTGCTGCTGCTAAGATGACTGCAGCAGCAGCATGAAGCCCCAACAGCTTCAATTTGCTGCCTGCGCATGCAGATTCACTGAAAGGATGCAGCAGCAGCTACTGCTACTTTTGCTGCTGCTGCTGCTGCTGCTGCTGCTTATAATAACGATAAGAAGCGAAGAAACACATACACTGCCTCGGCAGCAGCAGCAACAGCAGGAGCAGTAGCAAATGCTGCTGCTGCTGCAGAATACAAATGGGTTACGTATGTATGTGGGGCGGAGCTGCTGCTCCCTGTAGCAGCAGCAGCAGTTGCTGCTGCTGCTGCTGCGAAAAAAAGCAGCAGCAGCCTTTGACTCTGCTGCTGCTGCTGCTGCTGTTTCTGCTGCTGCATGTGCTGCAGCAATATTTGCTGTTGCACTTCAATTGTCGTCTTCGTCGCTCGAGTCATCTGAACTATCCATGGGGACCGGCTGCTGCTGCTGCTGCTGCTGCTGCTGCTGCATGCGGTGATGCTGCTGGGGTGTATCTGCAGACTTTGACAGGCCTGAAGGCATTATTACCTTCTTCCCTTTCTTGCTGACGTGCTGCTGCGGCTTGTCTTCTTCTTCACTCGAGCTCTCATCTGCTGCTGCTGCTGCTGCTGCTGGTGCTGTGGGGCCGTTGGTGAGTCGCGGTTGTGCTGCTGCTGCAGCAGCGTCATCAACCTTCACCTTCGTTCCTGCTGCTGCTACTGCTGCTTGTCCTTCAGTCTGCTGCTGCTGCTGCTGCCGCTTCCCCTGCCCGTGCTGTTGCTGCTGCTGCTCTTGCTTCGCGCGACCTCTCTTCTTAGGGATAGGAGTAGCAGCAGTAGCTGCTGCTGCTGCTGCTGCAGCTGCTGCTGCAACTGCAGCATCGCCTGCAGCTAGTCCATCCTGCTGCAGCTGTTGCTGCTGCTGCTGCTGTCCCGGTGGTGCAGCTGCAGTACCTGCGGCAGCAGCAGCAGCTGCTGCTGCTGCAGCGGCAGCTGCTGCAGCTCGTGGCTTAATGCTGCTGCTGCTGCTGCTCTCAAAAGGTAGACGCATTCTCCCTAGCGGCATCACCCACCCGATCTTCAGGCGACGCAGCGCCTCGCCTACTGCCTTAGAAGCAACAGCTGCAGCAGCAACAGCAACAACAGCAAAAGCAGCAGCAAAAGCATTTAAGTCTGTGGAAGCAGCAAACGCTGACACAGCAACAGCAGAAAAGACTACAGCAGCAGCAACAACAACAGCAGCAGAAACAACAAAACCAACAACAGTACCAGCAACAACAGCAGCAAGAGCAGCAGCAAGAGCAGCAGCAGCAGCAGCAGCAGCAGCAGCAGCAGCAGCAACAGCAGCAGCAGACTTTGTTTTTTGTGTCCCAGGTGAAGTTCGCGTGCAAATGCATCGAGAGACAGCCGCTCGTAAACCATCAAAGGGACGCCTAAACACAAACCCTAAACCCTAAACCCTAAACCCTAAACAAAAGGAGAGCAGCAGCAGCAGCAGCAAGAGAGACCGAAGCAACAGCAAGGGCAGAAACGTCAACAGCAGTCCCAGCAGCAACAGCAGCAACAACATCAGCAACAACAACAGCACAAACAACAGCAGCAACAATAGCACCAGCAGCAGCACAAACAGCAGCAGCAGCAACAGCAGCAACAGCAGCAGCAGGAGAAACAACAGCAGCAGCAGCAGCAACAACAGCAGCAACAGCAGCAGCAGCAGCATACCTCTGGGCCCTCTACAAACAGAGGCTTTAATAGCAGAAGAGACAAAGTCTGTAAGAAAGACAGAGATAGGTGTCTCCTTAAGCAAGCTGGCGATACACCCGAAGACAAACAGCTTGCGCATTGTAAGTGCAGAGACAGCTGATGTATCTACCTGCACCTGCACTAAACCCACTGCATCTTCAAGCATTGTCAAACCCCTGCAGCAATCAAATATACAGCAGCAGCAGCAGCAGCAGCAGCAGCAGCAGCAGCAGATGTTATACGTGGTGTTGTAACAGTTCTACTAGCAGCGGAGGAAGAGCAGCAGCAGCAGCAGCAGCAGATGCAGCAGCAAAAGAAGAATATAAACAGCAGCAGTAACATCAGCAGCAACAGCAACAATAGCAGCGCAAGCAGCAAGATATATGTATCAGCAGCAGCAACAGCTGCAGCAGCAACAGCAGCAGCAACAGCAGCAGCAGCTACATACGTGTGGAAGGGTACAAAGGCTCTGCCCTTTGCTTCTTTTATAATGCAGACATCAACAGCAGCAGCAACAAGACCTATGTCCTTCACTTCAAGCCTCAGCCCCAAAGGAGAAACCGCACCAGCCATCATACTGCTGCTGCTGCTGCTGCTGCTGCTGTTGCTGCTGCAGGTGCTGCTGCTGCTTGCCTGGGAATGATGATGATGGTGCTGTTGCTGCTGCTGCTGGCTGCTATTGACGCTGCTGCATCCGCCAGAGCTGCCGCCCCCATTGCTGCTGCTGCTGCTGCTGCTGCTGCTGCTGTCTTCTTCCCAAGGCGAAGGACAAAGGATAGCGCGACAGGGTTCCTGCAGCACGCTGCTGAGGGCCTTCGCAATCCTCCTGCGGTTTGCTGCTGACCACTTGGGGCCCTGTACACACAAACACACATCTCTCTAGCCTCCTGCTGCTGCTGCTGCTGATGCTGCTTATGCTGCTGATGCCGATGCTGCTTATGAGGGTGTTGCTGCTGATGCTGCTTATGGGAGTGCTGCTTATGGGGACGCTGCTGCTGCTGCTGCTGCTGCTGCTGCTGAGTGCTGATGATACTGCTACTGATGATGATGCAGATGGTGGTGGTGCTGCTGCTGCTGTTGATGCTGCTGCAGCAGCTATTCGTGTTCAGGTTGCTGCTGCTGCTGTTGTTGCTGTTTGTGTTGCTGTTGTTGTTGTTGTTGTTGTTGTTGCTGCTGCTGTTGATAGTCTTACAGGTTCCCAACCTCTGAATTTGATGGTTGGCTTCTCCTGCTGCTGCTGCTCCTGATCTGCTGCAGCAGCAGCAGGAGCAGCAGCAGCCTCTTCTTCTGGGCGAGTGAGTATTTGCTGCGCTTCTCCAATGCCTATTGCCCACTGAAAAGCAGCAAATAGCCTTGTATCTGCTGCTATTTCTTCTGCTGTAACCACACGCTGCAGCAGCGGCATGTTGCTGCTGCTGCTGCTGCTGCTGCTGAGTAAAACCCCCGCGTCCATCGTCTCAGTCAGTCTCCTTTAGAGGCAGAGATAATAATTCTGCTGCTGCGGTTGCTGCCGCTGCTCCTGCTGCTGCTGCCGCTGCCGCTGCTGCTGCCGCTGCTGCTGCTGCTGCTGCTGCAGGAGGCCGAGCTGACAAGACACCCCAAGAAGAAACCACCGAAAAACGTTATAAACATAGAAAATGCAAGTTGCTGCTGCTGCTGCTGTTGCTGCTGCAGTGGGGCCTTGTCGCATGCAACTGCTGCTGAGGAGGCGTGACTGCTGCTGCTGCTGCTCGAGCTGCTGCTGCTGCTGCAGTGGGGAGGCCTCCTGTGTCGCTGTTGCTGCTGCTGCAGCGTCAGAACCGCTGCAGCAGCAAAAAAAGATTATGCAGCAAAATAATTAAATTAGATATGCTACTTTCTTCTTTCAATCCCCTCACTCCCCAGCAAGCTCCAGTAAAAGGCAGTCTTAGCAGCATTGCTGCTGCTGCGGCTGCTGCTACTGCTACTGCAGCAGCAGCTGTTCCGGCTCAGCAGCTGCATGCAGCAGCAGCGCGGCGGCTGCTGCTGCTGCTGCTGCTGCTGCTGCTGCGGCTGCGCAGTCGGTAGTGGTGGGTGTAAAAACAACTTTGAATATTGCAAATATAACAATAAGAAAAAACTACACAGACACACCATCAGCAGCAGCAGCAGCAACAGCAGCAGCAGCAGCAACCCTGCTGTCCGCCGGCAGCAGTTGACCCCCTCGAGCTGCAACAGCAGCAACAGCAGCAGCAACAACAGCAACAGCAGCAGCAACAGAACCACTATTCATCATATTGAGGCTGTGCAGTGTACAGACACCTCCTGCGGTCTCCGCCGCACAACGCGGCAACCCTAAACCCCAGCAGCAGCAGCAGCAGCAGCAGCAGCAGCAGCAGCAGCAGCAGCAGCAGCAGCAATGGTGGCAGCGGAGGAGAGTAAAGCGTTTGCGCTGCTGGAGGATCTACTGGCGAGGGAGGAGTTTGAGAAGGCCTTTAAAGCGGCTTGCAAACGTAAACCCTAAACCCTAAACCCTAAACCCTCAAATTGAATGCCCTGTCTCAGCAGCTGTATAATCTGGAAGCTCTTTTTTACCTGTTAACAGAGTTGGGAATGTGGGTTTTAAATTAGGGTTTAGAGTTTGGGGTCTAGGGTTTAGAGTTTAGGGTTTAGGGTTTAGGGTTTAGGGTTTAGGGTTTAGGGTTTGAGTGCAGTACCAGTAAGCCCGGAGCAAACGGAGGCCCTCGTCTTCGCTGCTCTGCAGATCGGCAGATGGGAAGACGCCAGAGCAGCAATACGAAGACTGCGGCAGCAGCAGCAGCAGCAGCAGCAGCAGCAGCAGAAGGCAGCAGCAGGTGGTGCTGCTGCACCTCCATTGCTGCTGGAAGAAGCATATTGCCTCTACAGACTTAATAAACCGCAGAAGGCTTTGCTGCTGCTAGCAGAGCTGCAGCAGCAGGAGCAGCAGCAATATAATGCTGCTGCTGCAACCCGCCTCCACGCCCAGGTGGTAGGACTCCTACTGCTGCTGCTGCTGCTGCTGCTGCTGCACCTGTTTTCTTGCTGCTGCTGCTGCAAGTGTTGTTGCTGCTTCTTCTGCCTCCCTTCCCCTGTTTGATGCCGCTGCTGTTGCTGCTGCTGTTTTCGTCCTGTTGTTGCTGCTGCTGCTGCTGCACTGTCAGTTGCTCTACTTGCATTTCGGGTGGCTGTGTTG